>NC_047025.1:19014831-19057022 GCF_902652985.1 Pecten maximus | reverse complement strand
CAACATGTAGTATTTTTTTACGGACCTCTTTTTGCTGATAAAATGTAAACACTTATTTATCTCGCTTTGTTAGTAAAATGTTTGATCTTCAAAATAACAATATCAACATAATTCAAGTGAAATTTATGTTAAGTGATGTGTCTTTAAACGGAAAATGAAGACATTGTAATGATATCTTAACGGGAACCTGGTGACCTCTCTTTCCGTTAGAAAAATCAGTAAGAGGACGGGTACCTCTCTTTGCTAGGTAAACCGGTATATGTGTGTGTGTGTGTGTGTGTGTGTGTGTGTGTGTGTGTGTGTGTGAGTGTGTGTGAGTGTGCGTGTGTGTGTGTGCGTGTGTGTGTGTGTGTGTGTGTGTCGTCAAAAATCAACGTCAAAAACCCATGTCAAAATACCCATGTCAAAATACCAACGTCATATACCAACGTCAAATACCAGCGTCAAAGGACCTGTTGCAGGATGGCCCACGAAGGAATTCTTTGTAAAACATTTTGGTTTGATAAAAGATGTCAAAATACACATGGAATGGCCTATTATTTTTAATTTTTATTTTTGATGCGATAACAGCGCCACCTTTTACTGATTTCGATTGAAAATTTTACCAAGAGATTTCAAATGCCGCTAGTATCTTAATGAAAAAATATTTTCTGCCTTACCATAAACACACTCTACCAAAATGAACTATTTTTTAATATTGTATGCCCAACTTGTGAATTTATTTTGCATAATTTACATAATACATGAAAATGGGTGGCAGACAGGGATACTTTTTTCGTCATTTTGATTTCAGTAATTCAGAAAAATATCAACAGATGTATCTAAAACCCCGAGTGCAGACAGTGAAAGTGTTTTAAAAACATCTTTGATGTCCTTGTGAAACATTACAAAAATATTAAGATAGTAGGTCCCTGGCAAGTAAGAGAAATATCATGTTTATCTCCTCTACCCCCAAAAATCACAAAAACCGGGGGAAATATTCAATGACCGCTAACACCTAAGTGAGAACATATTTTTTTACCAAAGATGGACTATAATAAACCTGAATGAACTAGCTTTGAGTATCATACGCCCGACTTGTGAATTTATTTTGCAGAATTCACAATATACATGAAAAAGGTGGCAGACAGGGATACTTTTTTCGTCATTTTGATTTCAGTAATTCAGAAAAATATCAACAGATGTATCTAAAACCCCGAGTGCAGACTGTGAAAGTGTTTTAAAAACATCTTTGATATCCTTGTGAAACATTACAAAACTATCGAAAAGATAGTAGGTCCCTGGCAAGTAAGAAAAATATCATGTTTATCTCCCCTACCCCCAAAAATCAACAAAACCCGGACAAAAAATTAAAAAGCTACTAGTGCCTTAATGAGAGATTATTTGTTCCCAAAGCATGACTTTCTTCTGCCAAAATGAACTAGTTTTGAAGAAAATATGACAAAATTATTATTTTCTTTTGCATAATTTATGGGTTTTTTTTTAAAACTTTTCTTCGTTAAATCTGTGGAATGACTAAAAACGATTCAAGTACATGTATAAAACCCCGAGTACAATTTTTCTACGTGTTTCAATCTTTTCTGTCGTGTCATTGTGACAAAATATGATAGCATGAACAAAGTAAATGACTTTCCAGTGAGAGTTTTCACTAGTTATTTATTTATATGTTTACTTTATATAGTACAAGAGTTCTTAGTGTTGTATAAAATATGTAGGCATTCCATATGCATATTTGTCTTTTATTCTGATACATACTGGTGAAAATTTCAATAATTAGTTGCAATCATCATAAAAAGAAAAACAATTTCACTGCCTTTCATAACACATATGTTTCAACACCTCTATTGTCGGGATACTCAAAGTGTATTTAAATTCTAATTTTGTTCCTTGCGTTTTGACAAGCAATCTCTGTGTTTCTACTGTACGAATGAAACAGAAGATCGGTTATTGGATCTTGATTAATGTTCCTTAAAACATTGAGACGAAAATATGTTTTATATAATATATTTGTGTGGCCATTTTTCGTCCAATCCTTTAACAGAATGTGTAGAGGGAATTATAAATTTTACAAAAAAAGAAATTTAAATGTAATTTCATGTATCAGTAAACAAGTAATAGATACATAATGCGTACGAGTGATGTATCGGATATATCACACGAGTGCGTAGCACGAGTGTGATATATGCGATACGTCACGAGTACCCATTTTGTATCTGTTTTATCCAATGACAGCCGAGGTTTTGTCACCCACGTGCCTAGGGGTGGAGCTATAAAATTGATCAGAACCTGTCACTGTGATATGTTTCCCGCCAATTTCTGACACGTTTTGTTTTCTGTCACAGTAGCCCATTCATTTCTAGTGAGACTGTCAACCATGACGGATCAGGTACTGATCACTGATGTCGATGTGTTCACTGACCTCGACGATATAACATTATCACAGGCCGTAGACAAGTATGAGTATGAACTTGAAGATAGTGACACGGTAGCTACTGACATTGGAATAGTTGATACCAAGGAATTAGCTCAGCCAATTGTTGTAAATGAACTGAATGGTAATGTGAAAAACATGTGAAAGGCTGCAGGATTCGAGGGAAATTACATAAACCATTCCGGAAAGAGGTCCTGCGCTACTTCCCTTTACCAAGCAGGTAAGTCTAAAATCATATCGTTTGAACAAATTGTGAAATGAAATATTTTTCGTAAATTTCGACGTTCACAATGTCACAAAATCCTTTCAAAATCCGTGAAATTGTTTAAAGAAATCAATGAATCGGTTAATCGGTATTTTTATCCACTCGTCTTGTTATCATTTTCATCACTATTTTGTTTATGATAGGATTTTTGTGCAACGAAAGTATATTGTTACATTTAGCGTAATCTGTATAACAATTTTTTTTAAATGACTGAAATTTTATATGTAATCATGTAATGTATGCTTTTTTTTACTGACCTGTTCAAATAGATTTTACTTAATAAAATATAAACAGGGTTTTATATTCTGTTTGGTCAGGTTTTGATGAACAACTCATTATGGACAGAACGGTACATCGCAGCAGGGCTGTACGTGCATACAAGGTGAAGAAAGAAGACGGAACATTTCTAAACGGCACTCGTATTTCATTAAATTTTGTTTGAAATGCATATCCTGTCTTTGTTCATTTGTCACGCCTACATTTGAAATTGGCCCCGCCTCAAGACTGAGGCATGGACCAATCAGAAATGCCATGTGATATTTCAGATATCACATATGTGATATTTGAAATATCACATAGTATGCAATATAACGCCAACAAAAGATCAAAGAAAAAACGGGGCGTCATTGGATAATAACAAACACTTACACGTTGAAAAACTGATAGGGTGATGTCAAACCATTGACGAATACCGAATTGGTTGTAATACTATAAAGGGTAATGGATTGTACTTTATGTAGTAGAATAGTATCACTACTGCCTTATCACAATACCTTATTCGCAATGGAAGCTAAATGCATTGGTTTAAACTGCAAAACCTCATTGAAATACAAATATGCAGTTGGCGATAAAAGATATTCTCGATATGTACAAGAATGGATGAAACCCCTGTTGGAAGCTGATGGTATTGCAACAACTGATGTTGGGGAGGCAAAGATGTGCCCAAAGTGTTATACGAGATATTTAAGGAAGCGTCCAAGGTCAGAGCCCATGGTAGATGACTCAAAAACATATGAGTCTAAGAAGAGCTATTGCAATCCTGTTGAGGAAGAAAGTGTCTCAATCTGTCCTACGGTTGATGACCTCTTTTTCACTCCATCCTCTCACAGGAAATGTTGCCTTTGCCTTTCATATACTGAACAAACTGCCACAATTCCTGAAAAGGCTAGGTTCCAATTGATCTTGTTTCACAGGATATGGGTCTCTAAGTCTGCGAGATCATGCGCAGACCACTTTATTGGGAAAGACTTGGATCCTAATTTTCCAATTACTGCTGCTGGAAGGGAAAAGTTGTCACTCTATCTTCCAGATAAACACGAAGGGGTGATCAATGATCTTCTGAGATTATCGTACCAACTTGGTAGTGGAAAGACATCCTTTTCTTTCAATCTGAAAAATATGGATGACCAAGACTGTCTGGCTTGGACTGGGTGGAACATGGAGCAGCTGTAAGAGCTTCATAGCCGATGTGCATATCTAATATCTTCCCAGTGTTTGTCAACAGAAGATTGTCTCCTCTTGTTTTGGGTCAAACTCAAAACGGACATATGCTATACACAGTTGGCATCCCTATTCAACCTGCATAAATCCAGTGTCAGTAGAATATTCCACAATGTTGCTCAATCTCTCGAGGCGACAGTTGTTCCCTTGTATCTGGGATCTGAACATATTTCTAGAGAAAGCGCCATCAACCATAACACTGTATTCACCAAGACTTTCTTTAGTGATAATGTCACAGTTGTTTTAGATGGAACGTACATCTATATTGGAAAGAGTGGCGATCACGAGTTTCAAAGAAAAAGTTGCTGCGGGCAGAAAAAAAGAAACTATATTAAATTTACGAGTGTAGTTTTCCCAGATTGATACGTCTTGGACACGGTTGGGCCATTTTTTGGGAGTGAAAATGACGCCGCAATAACCAAGAAAATCCTTGACGGAATTGAAAGCCTGAATCCTCTCCTGCAGTCAGAGGACCATATCATCGTAGATCGTGGATTCAGGGATGTTCTGAAAGACATCTTTGAAGTGGGATATGGACATCACATGCCATCCTTTCTCCAGCCAGGAAAGAGCCAGCATGATTCTCTTGAAGCCAACACTGATAGATGCATCACAGAAACGAGATGGGTTGTTGAGAGCTATCACGCAAGATTTAAGAAATTTAAATTCTTTCAGACAGAACTCTCATCTAATCACTTCATTGACATCATTGCAACACTTGAAAGGTTGTAACCGCTTCCCTGAACTTCCTCCGTGGTTCTATATATGAACCTTCTTCTGAACAGGTGCTGAAAGACAGGGCAATGGCTGAACAACTGAAAGGGTTATCAATTAAGGTTAATGAGCTTGCAAAAAGGGTGAAGAATGAACCAGAGTTATCCAAACGTGCCCAATCTTACTGGCAAAAGCTTGAGGCGACTGATGTTACCTTTCCAAAACTCTCTGAGGATTACTTGGAAACATTGGCGTGTGGAACATACCAGCTGAAGTTGGCAAACGGTTATATAACCGAGCATCTCAGTGATGACGGAGACTATGAGGTCATGGTATACCAGCACTCCGATGACCTATTACGCTGTCAGCTAAGGTCACGTCATAGATCACAAACCAATATAACATCTGGCTTTTATATCATGATGCACCAAATCCGATACAGGCATACTACTGCACATGTCCTTTTGGTCAGAGGACGGTAGGTATGTGTGCACACACCGCAAGTGTCCTCTACTACCTCGGAGTTTATAAGCATTCTTCGACCAGTTTTAAAGAATACATGCTATAGACAGAATTTGATGGGAAACCTTCAATAAACAAAGAACACACAAAACACATAACAGATCAATGAAAAATTCAAAAACAACAAACATTTGTTTCTGCGGATCCAGTACATATATTTGACCATATTGTCGTTATTACTTATGAATATAAATATATATGCACTATGTGTTGTTGATCCAAGGTCTAGATTTGAATTACCTGTCGTAATTGTACTATGAGAACTGTTTATATATAATATATATGTATATATACACAAAGGTGTCTCTATATTCCAAATCATTCGGCTACTTGGCTTTGGACGAGGAAAAGGGAATACATATCACTACTCAACTCGCCATCTTTGCTACAGTTCAAATCATATGTTTTTCCTTCAAAAATCATAATTCTGAGCACCACCAACATGAAATTTAACCTGTACTGACGTTATCTTTTTATCATCCTGCTTTTTAGTAAAATGGGTATGGTGTTCATGGTGTTTGTAAAGAGAAGAGAGGTATAATGTGGTGTGCAATGTGTACATTGTTTGCATTTGTACTTAAAAGTGAACGGAGATATATCATAGACACCTGATATCTGATGTTAAGAACGCGTACATAATAAAATAATTCATAAATCAACAAAACATCATTCAAGAGGCACTTTATATGCAATAAAAGTAGACATTTTCACTCGAAACTGTAGCATGAGAAAAATCCCGTATTGACTCTCAGTACTTCCAGTACTTTGATATACTCAAAAAAATAGGGGTAATGCATCTTTGAATTGAAAAATGGCTCAATGGCCAGGGGTTTAGCTATACAAAATTTTGGCATTTGTTTATATGATTGGTAAAGATGTTTTTAAAAGTAAAAAGTTGTCTGCACTCAAATACGAACATTGTTGAATAAATGGATTTTATTATAGGTCTAATTCGCAAAAAGAGCTGTCTTTATATTTTGAATTGTTCTCACATAAATATGAAATACACTTTTTATATAGTTGTTACGTGTTCGTAAGTGCACAAGATCAGGCTTCAAAAAGAGAGTATAGTTGTCAACATTTTGTCTGAATTTATACATTTTTTTAGCTGTTATTGACGGGTCATGCTGCCATCTGGTATATGCTATTGACTGAAGCGCCACCTGTTGGCCAAATGAGAAAATGGTTTCCAAATGTCGAAAAGTTATGAGGAATTTATCATATTTGATGAATCAATCATTTTTAATGAAAAAGCTCTGTGGGCCAAAATCACCATATAGCTGCAACAGGTCCTTACCACCTATCCACAGGACGAGGCTCCATGTAGGGCATTACTCCGATGCAATACTTGTGTTCGATTTCACCATTGTCATTTTGGTCTCCATCCTGCAAAGGTACAAAGACATGGTTATACACACATATTCAGAGTATCGCATCAAACGTCTATGCGTACTAGCATCACGAAAACCAACTATCACACGTCATGTAACTTACATTTGATGGCTGACCGACCTCCTTATTTGTCAGTTTAAGCTGGCTAACTTTGGGTGTGGGCTGACATCCTGTGTCTAAAATATAAAAATTACAAATCAAATTTCTTCACCTTTATGATTTTGGTCTCCATGATATGTCTGATTCTATGCTTCAAACTAGTGGGAGATAATGTTGTATAAGAATTTAGTATAGCAATTCTTACAATAACTTTGGGGTTGGTGGCCAGTCTAGAAACTTACATGTGGTAACAACTTATAAAATCTCTGCAAAGATTCTGTGTGAGGGTTTGATGACAACGCGAGTAACATTGGCCTATATAATTTCATGGGATATATACTTTGAAAACAAACTTTTTTTTAAAGCAAAGACTCTTCCTATGCCTCTTGATATTAGTATCCCAAACCTTCGACCTAAATGCCAATAACATTTGGATTAAATCAGTAAATCTATCTTTAATAAACAAGCAAAATAGAGAAAGACGACTGGTTGATAAGTATGCCATATGCCTGTATGGCCACGAGAGAGTCGTAACTATAGATAATGTCAAATTAAGGGAAATTGTATGTACTCGTAATATCTTCTTGCTATGTTCGTACCAGTCTCATTCCGTTTTCTTTTATTCCCTACAATCGGTTTGGCACATTCCGTCTGTTGGGTCGGTTGGGCCCGACCGTTAGAAAGGCGACTCTTCTTCGCAGGCGGACCCGTGGGGTCAGGATTCATATCTCTCCTATATTCTGACATCCTGTTTAAAACGTACCCAAAAAAAGTGTTACAGAAATAATCATTTTGATCGTATGGTTTGGAACTTGTGCCATATATTGCATTTTCACCAAATATGATTTATAAATTGATATTACCTATACAGTATATATACGGAATACTGGATGTATAACTGCAATCATACAGCCGTTTCGTTCTCCCAGTGATGCCAAGCCCAAACGTGTGGAACCCCAGGGGGTTAGTCGGGGAAATCACAATAGGCCTTAAAAAATAGATAAATTGCATGATAAGGTAAAGGGGTATGTTTCGACGTAAAGGTGACAGTTTTCACAAAAAAAAAAAATAATATGACTTTTTAAATTGCAAACCTTAAATCTGTAACAAATAAACTTTAATATTCTTATTTGCGAAAAATATGTTTGTTAGTTGTGATGGATATTTCATCATATGACGGTGAAGTTGCATCACCTGGATATCTGCAATTTTCGATAGGAGTTTTCTCGAAATAAAATATTTTTTTGATATACAGCGCATTGGAGAACCATCTTTTACAATGTCTCACTTTATTCTGTGTACCAAACGTCAAGTAAAATCCTGCTTCTAAAATGTGGTACTCCGGTGCGGTAGTATCAAATAATTGAAAAAATAAAACGCAGAACTTAAAGTAAATATAATACAAAGTGTTTAGTATCCGTTCAAAGTAAAATGTAAAACAAACTGCAGCGCCGACAATGCAAGAAATATACATGATTGGTAGTGTAAATTTCCTGTTTAATGATAAAATATTGTCAATTTATAAGTTTATTACATTGCCAATGAGTAAGTTTAGTTTAAACTTTATTTTATTCAATAATACATGGCAATATAATATATACAATATAATTTCAAAAAGGATTCAGAAACAAGTACTAAGTACCTATGTAAATCTGTCTCCTTGTAGACATACAGTAGCTATGGAACAGTACTGACAATACTATTTGGATATATATCATAGAGCATTTAATTACATTTTAACACGTGCATGGAATATAAAGAGAAAGGGTGCAGGGGATTGAAAGGGGCTGGGGATAATGATTACGGTGAAGGTAGGACAAGCGCAAATACATTTATCGGATACCGTATATGAAGAGGGGGCATTGGGTCTGTGCATATTGTATTTAAGTAACTAATTATTAGTACATTAACTAATTATAAGTACATAAAAAATGATGTAATTTTGAATTTTTAGAAGCGTCTAGACTGACAGATGAAACTTTGTACACAATCAAAAATAATTTCGTTCATGTGATCTGGTATTTTTTGACTGCCATACAGTAAGATGTTAACATTATAGTTGGGGGGTAGATGACTAAAGCATTGGATTCTAAGCTATTGATAGTTAGGGCAATGGAGGAGAAAATGTTCAGTAGTTTCAGAAGACAATTTACATGAACAAAGAGGACTATCAACTAAATTTCGTCTAAACAGGTGATCGTTTAAAGAGCTACAGTTCATTCGAAGCCTTGCATGATGAATTTGACCATGTCTGCTATTGCAGTAGTAATAGTGTTTAGGGGCAGAGTTAGTGTCGGTATTTAAGAATGCTTTAAGTTCGGTAATTGAGGGACTATTGACAGATTTAGAAAAGAAACCAAATGAAATATATTCCGTGCATACCAGTACTTATAAAATTATATCAAACTAGCTGCGGATGTGTTTCTTAATGAATTAAAGCTAGGTTGCCATGAAGAAGTTTGTGCTATTCCAACTACCATTGATGAGGTGATGTTATTGAGATGATACCAACAATTTCTTTATAATGTCAGTCCTGAAACTACACGATTTCAATTATTTACCCTCTGTTGTACGTTTTTGCCATGATGAATCTCTTAAGAATGAAACACATGTTAGAGACTTAGGTGTATGGCTCACTCAAAATCTTAACTTTTCATTACATATTTAGTAAGTGGTTGGTAAAGCCATGCCAATGTTTGGATTTTTAAAACGTACTTGCAGGCCATTTACAAACGTGTCAACGCAGTCAATTAGAATACTGCTCTGAAATATGGTCACCATATCAAACAACACTCATACACCAGGTTGAGAGTACAGAGAAAGTTTTTAAAATTCTGCATTAAATCGAAAATAAACTATAATAGTCTATCTTACTTGTAAATGTGTACACAATTCAACTTTCCTAGTCAGGAATGTAGACGTAAATTGATATATTTTATGTTTATTCAAATCTGTACATAGCCTGCTTGATTGAACTTAGTAGTTATTTAATTCACAGGAGAAATTCACTTTTTAGTTCCACATTCTGTTGTATCCCTGTAAATGCCGAAATAATGTAAGAAAATGTAGTGTCAAAATTAATTCTAACTACCTTGGGCATGTTTCTGACAGGTTTTTGATGTCTTACTTGAAAGATTTCAGTTGGACTTGGAGATTTGTTTTTAGAATTAGGTTTTTTTTACTGTTCATAACATGATTGTCTAGATGATATTTATTTAGGACATCAATTCTATTTTACATGTGTTTGCTCTTTATATACCGTATTTGTTCTTACTATGCATTTTATTTACTCTTATGGTATATTTTATTAATTTGTAATCAATTCTGTAATTGGACCTTTTGGTCTGTTGAAATTGAAATGAATAAGAAACAATTCAATAGAGATAGATCACGATGACGTCCCCATAAAGTTTGAAGTTTTATGAAGCAGTCTAGCCTGACCTGTAATTATCTCCTATTGTTCTACCTTTCACACCTAGTATCACTTGGCCAACAAGATACCTTACCTGTATACCTCAAAAATTCAGAATGTTGGCTAAGTGAGAAGACACCGATCTATTTTGTACTGTGGAAATCACAATATGATCACGTGATATTTTACCTGTATTTTTAGTATGTACACTCGACACGTAATTGTTATGTGATATATACGTATGTCTATAATTAGCTTTTTGTAGTTATCTACAAGCTGACTCGAGTATACTACAGGATGAATGCAGTACCTCGTAAATAAACAAATATATCTAACATACGTTGATTGGTAAGTAGTTCTCCATTTCATCTGGCGATTCTAAAATATTGACATGATTACAGGTTCGCTTGTGTCGTGTGTAGGGACCCGTATGTAGTGTGTGTTTCTTTTTCCGAAATAACTTTTTAACATTTTATGAATTTTAATCAATTTCAATTTCTTTATTAACTGTGGGCCATATTGCCCATTAGTGCCTATTATATACACAATCGTAATATACGTGAACAGCAATACAAAATACAAAGTGGAGAACGAGTTATGAAGCTGTACATATAGCCTGGATCTTATTGGCTTCGAAAATAAAATTTGCATGGTATGATATAATTCACTGACATAAGTGACACTCAATAACTTTTATATTAAAGTCTATACTTAATATCAAATCATGTACTATTGATTACATATAGTATTGATATAATAACAGTATATAAAAGCTATATATTTGATTCAAATGGAATACTGAGATCCAACGGTGAGGGAGATACGAGAGTGGTTGGGGATACCCCTACCAGAAACTCGCACATCCCCCGTTGAAATCAGGTAGATCTGAAATGGTGTGTGGTGAAATACTTATGTGTATCTAGTTAAAATATATGGAGCGAACATAAGGGAAAAATGAACAAGTTAAAGATATGCGGCTCGAATCTTATTAGCTTCGAAATCAACACTGCAGAAGACTCTGAATTGACAGTAAAAGCGAACATACCTGAAACACGTTTATAGCTTGGATGCTCCTTTAAAAACAGATGCTGACAGCTTTGTTATAGACATAAAAGAATCGGTGTCCATAAGGGAGAACGTCCACATTATTCATGTACAGTCTGTTACGATGGTTTATGGCAGAGTATACGGGTATACTCTGATATTCTTGTGTGACTGGTGATTAACACGAATGAACATGGGTGTAAATCATTTACTTAGTTAATTATTGGTTGATCGCCAACAAGATAGTTTTTTCACGCGTGAACAACGGGTGTCGTAATATCAAGACATAAGTGTATCATTAGTTTGATAGGTAAAAAATGCGTGTTCCTACAACTTCTTATAGCGCTAACGTCATTGGTTCATTCGTCGCTTACATCATTACACCAAATAGGCCAGTAATATTAGGAGGATAATTTGACAAACATCAAAGAAATTGCAATAGTATTCATTTCAGTGTTTTTATGTCGGTACATACTCTAGAAACACCATATAAAAAGTATCAATCAATAAAACTTTCGGAAAATGATTAAATCGACAGATATTCAAGACATGTTAGAAGTTTCCGATTCAATTTTTAGTTGGGGGTAGGGGTAAATTTTTCATTATATTTTATTAATGGAAAGCACTGTATTCGTAAATAATGGTTCATTGTAAAGATTAGATAACATGCATTGAACAAATATGAAAGAGCAGACGAATTTTTTCTACATGACGTCATCACACGTCAAAAGTTGTCTCCCTTTAACAAAATCGAAGAATTTTCATTATTTCATACATTGAATTTCCCTTCATTGATCAATTTCATAATATATGTCGGTACATTCACTTATATAAACTTATTAACATACAATGGAAACAATAAGCGAAAGGCAATTAGTTAAAGAACATGGGCAAATGATTAATTATAGTGGCAGTGTACATGTATTTCGTTACTCGTTCAAATCTCTGTTAGAGGTAGAGATACACTTTTCATATAATTTTTAATGAATATGTATGCATTCGTGTATTATAGTCCAGTGTTATAATACGATAACAACCATTGGACAAATACAAACATTTGGAAATATTTTCGTGTATGACGTCATTAATATACCAAAGTTATCTCCCCTGCACATGATTATTTTTAGTTTTATGCAAACATTTATCCAATAACATCATTACTTTTGTTCATTCCAAACACGCTTTGGGTATCACACTGTTTTCTTAACGATAGCGATTACCATTACTATGTTTATCGTCTATTGATGTCCTTGTTTCATAATAGCCATAAAACACATTAATAAATTTGTACTTTATTTGTAGAATCCCGGAAAGCATTTTCTATACCTGTATTATTTGTATATGTACACTTCCTTATATTGTACTGTTCACCAAGTAAACGTTCTGTTCACAAATGAATATCAGGTCCCGTTTATTTTAACAAAACAGAATCTGTGCTATCTACAACTGTTTTACATTTACTAGTATACACAGCTACGTGCGAATTTAACTTTCGTTTCCTGCACACATCGGATAGTGTGTCATTCGAAATCATCATTGCCATCTATTTCTAATCGGGTTAACCGTTGGAGCAGCCAATTCCACGGCACTCACCACAAGTAACAGAACGCACGATGCCATGCTTTCTGCATGTACAACGTTTTGTGTCGCAGTTCACTTTACAGTTGCATCTTACGACCTTCAATAGGTTTTCAGGGGCAGGTGGCAATGTTGCCTTGGTAGGATGGAGTGTGTTATTAACAGTGTACCACCCCCACGCATGTGGCATTTTATTCTCATCTCGTACCCAGTCTTGACACTGTAGGTAAGACCGCTGGCTGTGAAGGGACGCTGCATCAGATGTTGGAGGCAAGATGTGGACCTGCACACATATTGATGCTGTCATGTTTTATGAGCGAATCGTCTGAATCTAAGAAGATCTAGACCTTCGTGGGTAACACCTCCACATAGGAAAGCTTCTCCATCCCTCGCTTTGACTTCACTGCTTGAATCTCTGTTCAAGAAGACCTGCACACGGTCTTTGATATCTTGATGTGCCCGTATTTTCTTCAATGCTGCTCCTTTACCGATACCGAAAAGTCTGGATGTGGTATCGCATCCTGTTAGTGCATGAATGGTTGGCAGCAACCGACACATTTCTGGTCCGAGCACTGCTTGTGTTTTTCTAATATCCCATACTTTAATGTGCTTTGGCGTATCTGCAGATTAAAAATACAGGTGATGTGCGTCATCTAGTCCATAAAAAACACAGGAGAACCAATAAGTTAGTGTCTTCGCCTATGACAACAACATCCCTAGTCAGAGTCAACATAACTGCCGTTTGCACTGTCATTCTATCAGCGTCTGCAATGGCATGACTTGTTGGAACATTGTTTTCACAGAGTTTCTTGCTAAGCATATTAATAAAATCCTGTTTATTGTCCGTGTTACCAAGAAAACAATCCTTTTTTGCCTTGCATGGCATATCTTCGGTGAAGTTTGCCTTCGGGTAGATTTTTCCGATGGATCTCCGTAGGTGTGTCACGTCCTTCGTATTCGGCCGAGAAGGGTAGCCGTCAAATACCACAACTGAATCGTCGTATTTCCGCTTAACGTGGTCAACATACGAATTGCAGATCGTTGAAAATAACGCATCCTTGGTCCACGGTAAGCGTTGCAGCAAGGAACCCCCATCTACAACGTACACGGGGGCGATACGCAATGTTTGGTCCACTCCACAATCCCCCATACCCCAAATGACATCTGCTAGGGCTGGTTTGCTTGCCTCCCTGGGAAGTCCTGAAGTATCAGACAGGGATGATGGGTAACTGCACAGTTCGTATTTCATTACATCATCCATTTCAAATTCTCCAGCATTTGCAACTGTGGTGAGCCTTTGAAACAAAAGCTGTGGATCTACTTGGACAGTTTCCCCATCGACTTTGAATGTGTTCATTGTGACGACTTGGTTTGCCTTTCTGAACGTGAATTGAATTTAAATCAATAAATTAAAAAATATGACATAAAGAAATGCAAATAAACAAAAACAAAAAATCTTAACTGATAATTATGGGCAGCTGGTCAAAACATCTGCGATGGTCTCCATCCTGGCAATTCCGGAATATATTGGTTGCAGTAATCATGGTACAAATCAGATATAGACGGGTCTTACATATATAAGTACCACTTAAACTGGTTTCTGTGCTGTTGTTTTGTTAAAAATACTATTTTAATGTCCTCATCATAGAACATATTTTTAACTATATTAATTTGACAGACATTAGTTATTATTGATGACACCCCCTACCCCTTACTCTTAGCACTTACACCGTACATATATATTAAAACTTGTTTCTGTAAATAGATGTGTCGTTGTTAAGAACGCACCTAATCCTTCATCGGCATTCTCCTAATCATACCCACACTATCTTAACAGGGAGATGTTGCAAAAAAGATAATAGAGAAACAAAATGAAAATGAAGAAACACACAGAAAATATGAAAAGTTATATTTAATACAAAAAGTAAACTGTCAAAATCAGGACAATTTATAAATATTATGAGTTGTAAACACTTTGCTAATGTTAGTTAATATATATAACATCAAATTAATTCTATACATGACCGTCCTATGACAGATTAAACGTGTTTTTGTCTGGAATATAGCACTTTTGCACAATCAATGTTTTGCAATGCTGGGCTTCCATAGTTTTTAAGATCGGGTTACAACCTCCTGTGACAGGACACCAAATTGTATAAATTCATGCTGTTTTTTATTTTATTATAATGAATGCTTCATCAAATACTGATTTATTTATTGATAATTCAGTATAGCATCGGATAATAATAATATCGGATGCAAGCATCATACATTCGTCATAATACGAAAGCAGACGAAATCGCCGGAATTCGTGTCCGATATTTATGAATATACGACACCGACTCGTATGGCATGACACAGATGATAACACAACATCACTGAATACATAAACAAATATCACTGATACAATATTCGAAGTAATTTGAAGTCGTACCATGCCATACACTTTCAGTAAACCGACGAACACATGGAGTTCTCGGCAAACAACAACAATCTAGTTACCTCCCTTTGTATGTATGGAAGGCCGTGGCGCTATAACAATTTTGCGTTATTTTGTACAACAATGATCGCTAAAATTAAGTATGTTCCGCAACCGATATTTTCCGATACTTTTGATATGTTATTTATTCACATTTTATGAATAGTTTGTGATAGGAATCGTTACTATTGCATTTTTTTTGATGATATAGTGTAATATTACTGGCCTAAAAGTCAAAGAACTATGGTGGCTCGTTAGGGCCAAGTATCAAATCTCGCATTCTCGCACTCTCGACCTTAGGTCGAAAACGCGAGAACGCATTCTCGCGTTTTCGCTCTTTCGCATTCTCGCGTTTTCGCTCTTTCGCATTCTCGCGTTTTCGCTCTTTCGCATTCTCGCGTTTTCGCTCCCTCGCCGTCGCGTTTTCGCATTCTCGCGTTTTCGACCTAAGGTCGAGAGTGCGAGAGTGCGAGATTTTATACTTGGCCCTAACGAGCCACCATAAAGAACTTCTTTGTACACGGCGGTTTTGTACCAGATTAGTGAGAAAACTTGTAAAATACACGACGAAATTTCTAACAAAGTACTTAGAGACTGGGTAAGTCCCACCGAAATCCAAATGGAAACGCATAGTTTAAGGAAAATCCGGTATTAATAAAATACTGAGCTAAAGATACGTATAGTGAACCGTACAGTCTACTTTGACTTGGAAAGACGAGCGAACAAATGCAGTCTATCAAGCGTGTGCTCAATGTGTATTCCACATACTGACGATACAATATGTGGTTCCTGTAGCGAAGTTTATGATGACGTAATAAAACATTTAGTCATAGAGAAAGCTACATGTACTTTGAAACTATTAGGGACAGTTTTCCTATTGAACTTTGTATACATTTGTCCTGTTTACCCGAACAACAATTGTTGCATATGTTGCTTGGTAACACGGTCTGTAATCTATCCTGAAGGATCTAACGTATCTAGGAGTAAGATTGTCATGTCTTTGTGTTCCAGCGCAGGTTGAACGTGTAATAATTCAGAATATATATACAAATGTATATACCTAACACATGTTGTTATATACATTGTGTTATATTGCGATATACAGTAGTTTTTTGTTCAATGCCGTACCATTTCATATAGACGTATTAAGTAAATTACGTAACTTAGAAATAATCTTATAATGACGATCATTTACACTGGACATGTGCACATCTTTGTAGCTAATAATGTATTTTGATTAACTGAAAATGAAATGTATTATGTTATTGTAATCATAATATCTCAAATTTGAGGAATAAAAGAGATGATTATGATGATGACAATCAAGACAATGGCTATATAAGCATGTTACCAGAATTTCTTTATATCTCAAGAATAAAGGTTGCATTTTTTAAAAATAAAACAAATCTATTGTATTTGCAAATGAATGCATTTTCTTTCGGACATTTATTTGAACAAACAAAAACAATTCATATTAGATGGGCATAAGCCGCAGCAGTTTTACCGAATGTAGAAAGGTTCTGAATGTGACTCTTACGAAATCCGGTCAAGATCCAACCGTCCTAGGCACCCATCTTCACTGTCACCCGACTACATTCAGTAAGAGTGTAGTCGCTTTACTGTGGTTTTACGTCACGGGACAATTAAGAATCGAACTGAGCTCATTTCCGTGAGGCTCCTGACTTGATGTGCATAATTTTGGTTAAGATCCAGTTGCCCTAAGCACTCTTAGCATGAAGAACATTCGCCTTAATAAACCGTAATGTACAATGCAGTTCCTAAAGTGCTCTTTTTGTTCTCTTAATGTATTTCGATAATAACGTCAGCGTTCGAAGTAAAACTTGGATAACGTTGTTGCTGGTATTGCTTATTCATAAACATATATAGTATAGCTGCTGAGATTTAACACCTTGTTTACTAGGATATGATCTCTGGCCCAATCCGGGAATGGGGTATTTTTTTGCCGCGGCCAGATAAATCTTTACATTAGTCCTCTCCCAGTCTGTGAGTTGATTACTTCCGGTGTTTCTGACAGGCGATAACTTAGCCATCATTCAGTTTCTCTATTTGTATGGCCATGTGAAGTACTGTTTGGTTCGAGATAATAGCATTTCATGGTCGGACAGTAAAGACAAGTTTATCAAGTCGATCGGTACGGTATTGTCATATCAAAATGGGCAATGGAATGAATAAGGTAAGCATATGCTAAAAAATTTAGGCCAAAACCGAAAACGCAATGCGTCAGTAAAAGTGATCAGCTGATCTCAAAGAATCGTGATGTCTGACCGCGATCTGTCATTTAGAGCAGTTCGTATTAGCAATTTCCTTTTGCTTGGAATTTGTAAAATTGTCTCTGATTACTTTATTGCTTGCTACCTGTATTTCATAATATATCAAATTATAGAACTTTATCATCTTGTGGGGGACAACTCTGCATTTATTAATGCATAAATAGATAAATAAAATCACTGCAAAGCCATCAATATATTCTGACCTAAAATGTATGTATGCCACGATAAAGTCGAGCCTTTTCTATTTCCAGGTTTTATGACAACTTCTGTTATTTAAGATTTAATAGCAGTCTTATATGAAAACAAATATTGAAAATAACTTTAAAGTATATAATGTTCTTAAATTTACATAATTAATCTAACCTAGAAAAAAGATGTGTAAGTACATAGACCTTTGATGTACTATCTGGATACACAAATATTAATCCAATTTTGTAGATTAATAGGGAAAAAAACGTTTATTAACATAAATGACTTGTCATTGAGGCTTTCTGTCAGTTTTTAAAAACAGTTATTTATAAATTAGTAATCACAATCACAAAAAATAAATCCAGCTAGCAAACAACTAGAGCAACTATAGCACTTCAATAAAGAAACAAATATTGTTTTGTTAAAAAGCAAGTCATGCTCTTTATATTTACAGATTATTCCTGGCCTTTATGTCGGGAATTTCAGGGATTCTAAGGATCCAGAGCAGCTGGAAAAGTACAAAATAACACACATCCTGTCTATACATGATAATGCCAAGAAAATCCTTGAGGTTTGTATATAGCCTGATCTATTATATTGGTGTCTTTTTGTAGCTCATGGCAGTATATTTACATTTACACTGCAGCCCCACTATATAACTTTACCAAGCTCACTTGGAAGTTATGAGTCCATAACTTCCAAATCTTTATTATGACGTCATTAATATAGTGACGTCATAATTGTCACATCAGCGATAACGAAAGATGGCTGTTGAAAAGGCTTTTCTGTCTTTGACGATAATAATTTGTTCATTCATCGTCGGAGCAAAATTCCTGGATATAGTCTTTAAAAATCGTTGTGAAATGTAAATATAAGCATTGAACTGCTTTTAGTTTGAAGTTATGGGCTGATGAATGCCAACTGGACACAGGCAAATTCAACATGAAGCACTAGCGTGCTTCATTAAATTTGCCTTTGTCCAGTTGGCATTCATCAGCCCATAACTTCCAACTGAAAGCAGTTCAATGCTTAAATATATCTTTGTCTGCTAAAACTGATCATATTCACAGACTCAAAATTCTGATTGGCTGCCGGTTTATAGAAATCAGATAGAATTTTGGAGCCTGTGATTATGGTAAGTTTTGGAGGTCTATGTCTAGTAGGAATAAGTCAGGCATGTGGTAAATTCAAACCACACCTCTACTGAAACCAGGATATGTTGATACAGTAAAAGTGATGGATGGTATTATATTTATACTTAAGGCACTTCTGAGTTCCAAAAAACAGTAACAGCTAAAACAGAAATATTCTAGAAATCCAAAATACAATGTAGGAATGAGTATTAGCATGTTTGTGTAAAGATTGAGGACAAAATCATATATTGTGTATTAACTTTTGAAATGATATGTTACACAGGACAAAGAGTACCTGTGTATTGTAGCCAGTGATACTCCGGACCAGACTCTCACCAAGTTCTTCCCTCAGTGTATAGACTTTATCCATGAGGCTCGGCTCAAAGGTGGCAATGTTATTGTTCATTGGTGAGTACTGGAGTCGAAACCTCGTAATCCATTGAAATTACATTAGTCCTCTCCTCTCGTAAATAGGTTAATAGAAATAGTTATTTCACAGCTACTAATCCACTGGTTTGATCACCACCTGCCTATGATAAGCTGTTGGAACTCATTAGAAGTAGAGTGTTTATACATGTACAGCATCCAGCAAAAGCATATAATAATTACTCCATACACAAATGTAAGAACTAAGGCAGTCTATACACTTCCTGTTGCTGAAGAAAATGAATGTTTAAGCCCAAAACATTTGAGCAAATTCCATGCATGTAAGGCACTTTGCTGTAATTTTCTTGGTATTGTGTATATACTTGTTGATAACAATTGTTACAACACTATATAGTCTGCTGGTTAGTAATAAATACAATCTTGAAGTCCATTTTGTAGGTACCAGATATACATCATTAAAGACCCACTGTACTAATTATATGTGAGGTTCCATTTTTCTTGTGTTATAATCTTGTATTATTTGTTTCCTAATAGTCAGGTGAGTTTATTGATTTATTGTGTCTGGTCGGTTTGGTCAGGTTCTCTGTAGTCTCTATAGTCTCTATAATGATAATGATATGGAGTATAGGTTCTAATTGACAGTGGAGAGATAAGGGTCCAGTTAATTAGTTGGATGAGTCTTATCAGTAGTAGGATTATTTAGACTGGTGTAATAGTCTTAAGGTCCATAGAGTGAATAGGTAGTTATTTCTATAGGTTATACATGTAGTTAAGGATAGTCATAATAAAGTAGAAGCTAGAGTACACTGTAGTTACTTAGTGCCTAGTGTTTATATATAGATATGAGGTCATTGGTGTAGATTTAGTAGGTCTTGTTATAAATATAGTTATGAGGTCATTGGTGTAGACTGAGTAGGTCTTGTTATAAATATAGATATGAGGTCATTGGTGTGGACAGAGTAGGTCCAGATATATTTAGTATGAGGTCATCTAGGGAGGGGGATGGATGATGTCATCCTAAGAATAGAGAGATAGCAGGAGTAATTATAAGGGGTTGAAACAAAAACAGAGGGGAGTTGAGAGTAGGGAGTTCTTAGAGTAAAGAGATAGAGAGAGGTAGTGTTATAGCGGAGAGTAGATTTGGACTTGGGGAAAACTGGAGAAGTTTGGATTTACTTTCCAGGATTCAGTGTAGTTTATAGTTGAATTGTAGCTTAGTTTAGTGATTTAGTTTTATGTAGTTATTTAGTGACAACTTGAGATTACTTTACTTTACTTTTGGATTACTTTACTTTACTTTTGGGATTACTTTACTTTACTTTTGGATTACTTTACTCGTGAGATTTATTTATCTTTATATTGGGATTTATCGGAAAAGCCTGGAAGACACATTGGAAGTTATTAAATTGATTGGCAAGTAATTTTAATAAACCTTGTTGTTCTGAAATAAACGTATACTTAAATAAAACTGAAGGAATTTTATATACCTGAGTATGTTGTGTTTAATTTCCTCAATTCTTATGAGGTGGTGTCAGAAGAAATAAAGGGCTTATAGAAACCTAACATATACATCAACAATTATACATTTGTGTATCAGATAATTATATATATCATATATATATATCTAATAGCAAGACAGACAAGGTTATTATAGTCCCCTATCGGTGGAACTAGGGGGACTAAATAAAGGTTCCTCTCTGTCTGTCTTAACTAACACTGAAGTTCGTCATGATCAGTGCTCTAGCTAGCAGCTTCATTCCTTGAAGGATTTTGATCAAACTTCATATGATTAAAAAAGGCCATAATATCTCGGACAAGTCTGAGTTTGGTCGAGGTCACCTTTACTAGTTTTAGAAAATCCTAGTTTCTTAACAAAATCATTACAGTGTAAAAGGTTTTGAGCCGGTTGGGAACATGCATTGCTTTAACAATACTCACTATGTTTGTTGTATCTTGTTTGTTTAACACAAGTGTACTACATGTTCGACTCGGATATCATATACAGTGCATTCCGCTCAATTGGGTTGCCTATTTGTGGGGGCTTTTTACCCGTTTAACCGACTTATGCAATAAGCCGAAATGCCCATTGCCATCTTGGATTTGGTCCATAATAGTTGTCTTATGACTTGGGTCGATTTTGCATGAAAATATTTGCGTTTATTACTCTTAATAAACTGTGTTTTTGTGTGTGCTTTTACTGATTTCAAGCTGTCAGATTACTATTCCATATTGTATTAAAACATACAACCATATACCAGTATGTTTTGACACTGTTTGTTATACTGCATTGTATGTTGGCTGATTATATTTCTCTTGTGGTCAGTATTGCTGGAGTGTCCAGAAGTGTGACAGTGACTGCTGCTTACATCATGACGGTCACCAGTTTTGGCTGGAGAGATGCTCTGAATGCCATACGTGGAGCACGAAGCTGTGCCAATCCCAATTTTGGTTTCCAGCGACAGCTACAACAGTTTGAAACTGACTTGGTGGAAAAGGTTAGTCCAGATACTAAAGCTAGTAATAGTAAGAGTGGTATGTAACAGATACAAGTTATAGCTTGATTTTCATAAAGACTCCACCTGTCCCAAATGTTTTCACTCCATGGAAGATGGGGAGAATTATTTAACAAAATACTCAACTTTGAATTTGTTTTTCTGTCTGTACATTAGTGTACCTAATCATTATCTAGTTTAGTCTTTAAATACATACAATCCAGATATCATGCCCCTCTTGTTTTTGTGCCCCCTCAGAATATTCACTTATTGCCAAGTCCACTTTTGGCTGTTACTGGTATGTTATATATATTCCTGTATGTACATATCTTTCCTTGATATCATGCTAAATCATACGTTACCATGCAGGAAGATGGATATTGTGACTTTATAACAAGCTTTTTACTGATATCAGTAATTAGAAAACTACCTTTTTTATTTTCAGAATAATAGAATACAAATGAAGTAATGTTTATTAATGTTATCCGTATACCTACAGGAACGAAAGAGGGTAAAGGAGAAATATGATCCCAGTCCGTATGATGATGAGATGGAATGTCGCGCCCTGCTCACCGCCTTCAAGAAGTTTGTACTGTATGGTGATACTAAGGACAAGGACGACGGCCTTTACCCTTTACCTCCCAACGCATACAAGTCACGGGACAAATCACCTCCTAAAGATTCACACAAAGATGATAAAAGCAAAACAACTAACTACACAAAATATGCTGAAAAGGCTGCAGTACAAAAGAAATTATCGTGACGCCACTGTCAGGATTTCTCTGATGATGTTTTACTGTGGGATACAGATAAAACCAGTTAAAGAAGTCCTATCACAATGTATCTTTGGAGAAAGATACAGAGAAATAATCAGATATGTTGATTTGATGTTTAGTAGTGTACTCAGTCTAGCTGTAATGTTTAGAGGTATAGAAAACTTGTTGTGTTTGTAAAAACCCCCATGTGTCAAAATATGTATATCATATATATAAACTAGCATATTTAACCCACTAAATACACATACAACATTACATTAAATGTTTAGAAATTGATTTATGAAACATTTCAAATACTCTTGATTATGATTTGAAGAATTCCATCATTTATAATACATGTATTATATTTTCTCTGAAATATTTATATTGAATTTGCCAATTGTTTTACCCTTCCCTAATTATTGGCAGTTTAATTACATACATACACACATATGTAGATATATATGTAAAATTGAAGAAAACATTGTCCATACCAGGTTTTTGACAGCGAAATTTCAAAATGCAATAAATCGTTTGATGAATTTCTTTGTATATGAATTTAGATAACCTGTCTAAAATATCTAAAATCTATTTTGCTTTATTATGAGTACAAGTGTGTACAGATAGTTTTGCAAAATTCACCATATATATATCACAGTTCAAAAGTTTGGTATTAAAGTCCGTCTAATTTGGAAAAGTGCTCACCCAGTTTGATACACAGTCAGTCTCAATGAGAAAAGTATCTTATTAACTTACATTATGTAGTTAATTCGGTGTTGAAGGAGTAAAACACCCCATCCGATAGAATTTGAGTAACTCATATCTAAATGTAATACCACATATATTCTAAAGGTCACAGAAATTAGAGGGATGCATGATGTACGTCCATTCATCTTTCTATCCGTCCAATTATTGTCAGTCTGATCAGCTATAGATATTTTGTTGACAATATTTACATATTATCACTGAATAATTTGTCTCAACTTCAGGTCAAAGTCACATTAATAAGTGGAATGTCAACAGAATTTAATCAAAATTATATCTGGCCAGTAACTTCTAATTGACTGCCGTTGTTTGGAGCAAACTTTATACACACACATATTACAGTAGGTACCACACACATTCTGTATTTAATGTTTTCAGGTTTGTAAGGTAAAGCTAAGGTCAAGGGTATGAAGAGAGGTCAATTTGAATGCTTTCCATGGCAATGTACCGTGTGAATGACTGAAGGTATGAAGAGAGGTCAAATTTGAATGCTTTCCATGGCGATGTACCATGCGAATGACCGAACTTGTTCTGGGGAATCTTAATGTTGGATGTGGTATTGTTGTCATATACCAACCCAAGGTTTATATGCTGAAGTAACAGCAAGGGTAGTAGTGTCCCAGCTCCAACCCCTGTTCAGGGTGGAGTAATGCTTCATTAGTAAAACTTAATGAATTTATCATGATAAACTTAATGAATTTATCATGATAGGACTGTGTAAGTGTATGTCGGGATGTCTTCATAATTTTGTGGAAATTACAGCGGACTACAATCACAGCATTGACTCTGACTTTGTATGAATTATACCACACATATATTGCCAATAAAGTCTTCATGTTGATGATACTCAGGAAATTTTGATAAACAGATGGTGTCTAATATATTGTTATGTCAGTTTTACATGGCAAGTTTTTGATAAGGGGGTGGGAGGGAATAAAGATTTGTTTAAATTACAGTTTTTGTAATGTCAATTCAGGTTACTTAGGTCTTTGCTTTGTATGTGCTATACATTCTTATATTCACTCTCAGAAATATTGCTATTGTTTACAAACTGTTATTGTATTAATCTTATACATTGAACATATATTGTGTTCACTCTTGTATCTGCTATCTTTACTTGTGTCTTCAGATAACATCTTGGGTTACTTCCCTTGTATTTTTGGACTGCAGTAATGTTCATATTTGTTTATTAAATAAATAGTGATTTTAGTTTGCTTTCTTGGCAAAAGCCTTCAAGGCTTGTAAAAAATTAACAGGTCCATCATCATTTATGCTTGAAGAAAAAATGGCTTGACTGCAAAGCCAAGCCCTTGGAGACATAAATTGATACAAGTGTTACCAAGTATACTTGTGGTAACATGCTTTTCCCCTTACCTGTCAATACCATGGCTTGTACCTATGCTGAAAACTTCCAAACTTGCTACTTGTCTGAACCTCTGATTTCTATACATGTATATACTTCTGTAGGTTATTGAGAAAGCATCGAATCTTGAAATTTATACTCAGTATGTATCAGTGAGAAAAAACAGTAATATTGTTAATATCATATAATTTTTTGACTCTGTGGGTTAAGTGTGTAGCCTTTAAGATTGGCTCACAGTACAGATTTAGATTTTCAGATTAAAAACAATATGGTTTTTTTGTATACACATGTATTTGTATAAAATTTTAAAATATGTTATTGATAAATTGAAATCTTATTGAGCTTGATCCATGCAAGGAATATCCAAGAAGTATGTTATAGAAACCTCCTATCTGTCTGTTTTGTACTTCCAATTAGGAAAACTTGCTGAGTAATTTTGAATTTACATTAAAATATTTGTACCTGGAAGTAGTTGTGTTACAGGTATAACTGTTATTCTACCATGTTTGCTATGTAACGCCAGTTTTGATTGGTTTAAAACCATGTATTATTTTCCAATAACCCACGCTCGTGCCAATAATACACGGTCGTGAGTCAAGGCTGTTACAATTTTATATATCTAAATTTCTCCCGTTTTATGAAAGGTTACTATAGCCGAGTGGGCTAATGGGTTAGTCTTTCGATAAATTTTTATCAAGACGCGAGTTCGAATCCTACTGAGGCCCCCTTTTTTATCTTTTTTTTTTATCCTTTTTTTTTTTAAATTTTCAAAATCAATGCCATATGATAGATGCTCTTGATCGTAGTACTGTATTGCCTGTACATTTCATCAACAAATAATGCAATACTCAAGAAATAAATTACAAGGTTTTCTCGGGGTTTCTTTGCTGTTTTTCTATTAGAAAGAGGTCGATCTCAGAACTAAACAGTACATGGTAGAATAGAAATAATCAACTTTGACTCGTGTATTGTTGCAGGATATACAACTCGGACTCGGATATTTTGCAATTTTAATTAATAACTCAGGCCTGCGTCCTTCGTTATTAATTTAATTGCAAAATATCCTCGTCCTCGTTGTATATTCTGCAACAATACACGAATCATCGTTAATTATTTCTTAATTAGGATAAATTTACATTATGAGATGCTGTTTATCACCAGCCATCATGAGAACATGTCCAGGGAACTTGTACAAGGTCATTCACATATGATGACCTTCCTCTGTTAAAATCAAAATGTCTCTTGATTGTGTTCATGATATCATTTTTTAATTTGAAGGTATTGTTTTTGCCGTCCATACAAATTGCATTAGTTCATTAATGTGTTTGGTGCCTTCTGTTACTTTAACAAACATTATGTTGAATATTTACATAAAATGCTGAATTGTTACATGATGATGTGTAGTCTGATTAGGGTTGGTTGTTGTCCATCCACGTCCACAATGCTCCTTATTCTGTTGAACCTTGGGATACTTCCTACACATGATCAGTATCTAAAGTAGCTGTGTGCTTATATATTTTTCATTTGATAATTTTCTTGAGAGTTATATCCCTTCAGTTAATTCTTTATGTAGGAAAGGGCGGGTAGTAACTTAGTATTTAGTACATCACATGACAAAATAACCACTTCTCATTGGCTGCACACATGAAAACTATTAACTATGAGTGCCAGCTCCTCTGAAATAGCGCGAGATTGAACATGAATCTAGAAGTGATGTCCCTTAATTTATTATTGTTGTTTTGGACAATGACAAACAAAATGGCTGACGCTGACGGGCCGTGAGTTTTTGGTTGAATATTGAAAATTTAAGTGGATACACACTAGCTGAGTTCATTTTCTATCATGGTTGTGTCAAGGTCATATTTCTATCACTCCAAGGTTATATACTGGTTGGGTCAAGGTCATATTAATCACTCCAAGGTTATATCTTGGTTGGATCAAGGTCATATTACAGTCACCTTAAGTTATATCCTGGTTGTATCAAGGTCATATTAAGGTCATCCTATGGTTATATCCTGATTGATCATTGACTTTCTGCAATTCTTTCAAACCCTCAAGTATTGTTGTATCCAATCAATATATCCTTTTTGCTTAATTAAGACCTGTCTTAAATTTTAACCGTTTTTTTTTCTTTTCTTTCACTGAAATCTAGAAGTTTGTATTAGTTACGGATGTAGAGTATTATAACTGTTTCTTGTTTACACCTAGCATCATGATGTCTTTCTTAAAACATGATGCAATCTTTACGAGGAACAGGTGTCATTTTTGACACATTTACATTATCACTTCAACGTCTTGATTAAATGCCATTAAGTTAATGAATCACAAAATTTATATTATAAATTTGTATTAAGGATACAATGTTGCACCTATTAGAATGTTATGATTGTTTTGTGCCAAATGTTACATTACTGTTGTGTTATAATGGCTGACAATCTATGCAATAATATATACTACTCAGTATACCAAATGTATAACATGCATGTCCGCACCTCACCTGCCTTGCTGGATATATACAATGTACACGGCCGGTATCAATATCATTCTCTATAGACAATGTACTCGGCCGGTATCAATCTCATACTCTATATAGACAATGTTCTCTGCCGGTATCAATATCATTCTCTATATAGACAATGTTCTCTGCCGGTATCAATATCATTCTCTATATAGACAATGTACTCGGCCGGTATCAATATCATTCTCTATATAGATAATGTACTCGGCCGGTATTAAACTCAAACTCTATATAGACAATGTACTCTGCCGGTATCAATATGATTCTCTATATAGACAATATACTCGGCCGATATCAATATGATTCTCTATATAGACAATGTATTCGGCTGGTATCAATATCATTCTCTATATAGACAATGTACTCGGCCGGTATCAAAATCATTTTCTATATAGACAATGGTATTGTATTGGGTTATTTTTAAACTGTTTTTCCTGTATATACTGTATTACTGTGTAGAGAAGACAACTATGTAAGTGTTCTTATTGTGCCTGTCTTTCTGTAACTTATAGTAGAAATGATTATTTATTTTGTACATAATTCTGGTAATTTATTTATGTACATTGTCTCTCCTAGACTCACAGCTAAGCTCACTTTAGATTGGTTATCTTCATTGACAAGAACTTTAAGGAAAATTTTAACTGGGCTTGTGTCGTGACATAATGTATGATTTTTATTAAGACATTATCTCATGAAGATAAGAGAACTAGTACTCAGCCTATCAAGGGAACTCGATAGATATTCTCGTACATTTAACAGAGGACAAAAACAAACTTGTGAAGAAAACTACTTTAGGTTCTTAAATAGACTGACTACCAGCCTCTAAGTTTTGTAAAGAATTACACATCTGAATTCTAATAAAATGTACTAGCTTATATCTCTCCTTAGTTTAAATTGGACAGACCTCTTAAAAATATACAAGTCTTATTTTAATTTGCAATACTCTAGAGACAGGTGCTAGTCGAGTTCTAAAACTGAAAGTAAATGCTTGAATTGAACTAGAATTTAACTCTGGTGAAATTGGTGGTACTAGAATTAGTTAAAATGAAGTCAGTCTGTCTGTTACCTCCCAACAAATGTTGGTGACACCTGGTGACACCTTATATGATATTGATACATCAACATCTCATTAATGTCTAAGTGATGGTAATGGTTTCACTCCTTTATAGGATATATTTGATATTTTTTAATGACTTTTTTCTGTAAAAAAGATTTGTCCTGGCTAAAAAAGCATTGAGTGGATTGATGGGGATAGGGACAAATGGTCAGGGTTTTCAGGTAAACAAATAATCAACAAATGTTTTCATCAATTGATACTAGATATTAAAGCAGTTTTGATAGATATTTTATCAGAATGTTAATGGTGAAACAGTCAGGGGTTAGGGTCCAGTTTTGATATTTATATTCGACAAGTGACTGGCTGAGATGTTGTTGTAGCCTACGTAGCTAAATATTCTGGTTTCTTTTTATATTACATGTATGTCATTATACATTACTCAATAAAGTATGTATTCTACAAGTGACTAGGCCTTACCTTATTTACCAGACTCTCAAATCTACATGTATTTATATGTCGGGTAACATCTATAAAGTTACTGGATGGACGGGAATGAAAGGCATTAGTATAATATTTATTTCATTCAATATACATCCTTTACGTTCAATACAGCGAACACACTTAGGGATGAATTGGATTCGGAAACAAGTGTTAAACACTTATGTAAAATCAGGTCTTGACCCCAGCTATGGAGTATGATATGATGGACAGCTATGGAGTATGACATTATGGACTGGCAGGTCTTGACCCCAGCTATGGAGTATGATATGATGGACTGGCAGGTCATGGCCCCAGCTATGGAGTATGATATGATGGACTGGCAGGTCTTGGCCCCAGCTATGGAGTATGATATGATGGACTGGCAGGTCTTGTCCCCAGCTATGGAGTATGATATGATGGACTGGGAGGTCTTGTCCCCAGCTATGGAGTACGATATGATGGACTGGCAGGTCTTGGCCCCAGCTATATGGAGTATGATATGAAGGATTGGCAGGTCTTGGCCCCAGCTATGGAGTACAATATGATGGACTGGCAGGCCATGGCCTCAGCTATATGGAGTATGATATGAAGGATTGGCAGTCATTGTGATCAAACAGTGGAGAAGGACCGGACAGACCGATAGCCCTTGGGACAAGTGTTCATTCTTTGTATTATTAAAATGAAGACAATCATAAGTGGTTTGTGGTTTTATTATGTCGTTATCTTAATCCTCTATCACATCCTGTGTTATCTCTCATTCAAGTGAATTTAATACTTCTCCATTGACAAGCATTTGAAAATGTCTGATATAAGGAAACACTTGCACAAAAATATCATAATTCTATTTATTTTGAGTTGTGTTTCAAGAACGATTAGATAGCCTTTTTAGTGATCTCGTCCTCTATTCAGAGAATAAATAGGATAAAAATCGTGAGTTATGTGAGGCTAATGCTTTACATTGTAATAGACGTCTGTCCCAAGGATCATGAAAAGGTCTGAAATCGGAACCAAATGGTTCGACGGGCCCGCATAGCACAGAATTAGTAAAACAAATGTAAAGAAATTGTTGAGGTGGTGGACCATTAGGATACACAGCGTCAATATAATTTTGTATGGCTGTCCTCCAAAGTCCTGTTGAATGACAATTGTCAATATAAATACATTGTGAGTCATCATTACCGGTTAGGCTATAGAGCAGGTGCTCGTTTTTTGCCATTGTTAATTGGTTTTAAAGATAAATACTTCACAAAGCCATAGTATGAAAATTTGTACAGTACATAACTGAAGTTTTGCCAATTATGATTGAGAATAAAATATAGAATTGGTCCAGCCAATTTGATAAAATCATTCCTTTAATAAATATTGCTTATTTAACCGTTGAGGTTAAGAGTTTAAAAGATCCAAGGTGTAAGACTATTGCAGTCCCTGGTTAATTTTAAAAACTATTGTTTTACTCACAGATACCTTGATGTCAATAGGTAATTCATTTAAATTACTCGTTTTATCGGAAAGTTCGTTAATATGTGACAAAGATGATCATGACATAGATGAAAATATCAATAATATACGCTTTGGCTACGTACGTTCACACGTTGATATGTATTAAGCATTCTTTTAGCTCGCGATTCCGATCTACTCCTACAACAATTACATGTATCGACATAATTCAAAAATTATATACCGTCAGTGATTGACATGCACCTTCCCCAACTCCCTCCCCACAGTTTCTCAAAAGTGTTGTCTTTTCAGATATAATATTCGGATTCAGGAAATAAAACCCAGTCCGTCAACGACCTATTAACATTGTGGACTCCATACTAGAATGTTTAATTCTGGGTACCTGATTTGGCGTTGTTTGGCGCGGTCCAGGTAGGTGGAACGACGAGTATAAAGAGCCCAGTTTAAAAATATCCAGCTTGTAAATCTGATCTGAGTTAAAATCTTGTGTATACATATCCGCTGACTTATGTAATAAATACCTTTATATACACGTGTTTAATTTTACTTGGAATTCAGTGCCTTACAGAAAACCTCGTGCAATTCTGAGAAGGGCCTATTTTTACTTTCATTTTCACATTTGAAAAACACAAACGCCGTTCTAATTTGTTATTATTAAGTGACGACAAGACCAGTTAATATAAAATCACGGGCCTGTTTTAGATTTGGACTTACAATGAGTAACATACACGGCGTGACATTGTCAGTTGTGTTCGTCGTTATACATGTATAGTTTGTAGTTTCGTTATCGTATTTCTTGGTTGTTTTGTTTCATTATTGCTCCCACATGGCACAAGTCAGCCACCATGTATTCTGGAGATGACTTCCTGAGATTCGATATTATATATATATATATATATCATTTATGTTTACACATATATATATATACAGTATATAATCATTGTGATATCATACATGTATATAGAACCGCGTGACATCGCAGTGAAAAACGTAGTTTTTGTTATAATAAATGTTAACGTTATGTCAAAAACAGAAACCTCTGTAACTATATATATAACATAACGTCAAATAACGGTCGCCGATATCCCAATCTAGTGATATCAATTACGTAAAAATCACGTACTTTGATGTCAGTGAACATTCGTCTCATCCACTTGGAGATCCACGAGATCTCTCTGTGATGGTACTGTCTTCCGCTGGAATTCCCATTATAATCATACAAGTCAAACTCTGTGACCTACCACAAACCATTAATCATTTCTTTTATCCTTATTGTGTCCTCAATAGTCTCCCACGCATACACATAGGTCGTTAAACAATACAAATTTAGCATCGTCCATCGTCAGAATACATGGGAATAACACGAAACTGTGCGGCCACTTGTCAATTACACCATAATTTTACCAATTAAACAAAGTTACTATTTGAATCGTCAAAATAGCGGAGCCCAAACAGTCCAGTTGAGGGGGCGGGGGCGATGGGCTCAACTCATCAGTATTTCATCTGTCCAACATCAATAGAAATGTCGTAGACATGCTTTATCGATCTGATACTTCGGCAATGGCCAATGGAGACTGTATATACATGTTATATGATATATATCTTTTTTTCTCGAAATTTCAGAATACATGCGATGTATCACGATTTGGGGGAACATTGGAGAAAGCACTGAACACGTCTATTCATTTGAAAGTCAGTGGGGGTATGTTAATGAGGGAGTGGGGTGGGTGGGTGGGTGACCAGGGGGTACGTTAATGAGGGGGTGGGGTGGGTGACCAGGGGGTACGTTAATGCTAATGATGGGGGTACGTTAATGAGGGGGTGGGGTGGATGCGTGACCAGGGGGTACGTTAATGAGGGGGTGGGGTGGGTGACCAGGGGGTACGTTAATGAGGGGGTGGGGTGGGCGACCAGGGGGTACGTTAATGCTAATGATGGGGGTATGTTAATGAGGGGTTGGAGTGGGTGACCAGGGGGTACGTTAATGAGGGGGTGGGGTGGGTGACCAGGGGGTACGTTAATGAGGGGTTGGAGTGGGTGACCAGGGGGTACGTTAATGAGGGGGTGGGGTGGGTGACCAGGGGGTACGTTAATGCTAATGATGGGGGTACGTTAATGAGGGGGTGGGGTGGATGCGTGACCAGGGGGTACGTTAATGAGGGGTTGGAGTGGGTGACCAGGGGGTACGTTAATGAGGGGGTGGGGTGGGTGACCAGGGGGTACGTTAATGCTAATGATGGGGGTATGTTAATGAGGGGTTGGAGTGGGTGCGTGACCAGGGGGTACGTTAATGAGGGTGTGGATTGGGTGACAAGGGGTCACGTTAATGAGGGGGTGGAGTGGGTGACCAGGGGGTGGAGTGGATGACCAGGGGGTGGAGTGGATGACCAGGGGGTACGTTAATGAGGGGGTGGGGTGGATGCGTGACCAGGGGGTACGTTAATGCTAATTATGGGGGTATGTCAATGAGGGGTGGGGTGGGTGATCAGGGGGTACGTTAATGAGGGGTTGGAGTGGGTGCGTGACCAGGGGGTACGTTAATGAGGGGTTGGAGTGGGTGACCAGGGGTCACGTTAATGAGGGGGTGGAGTGGGTGCGTGCTGCTTTCTCGAGTTGATTTCCTTTGCGCAAGTCGGCGTGTACTACAAATCATTAGAAATCTTATTGTACATTGCACAAAAGATTTAGACTGGGAATGAAGGGTGCTAACTTCCCGTTAGTTGTCATAGTGTAGACATTATTTGAGGCTTATAAAACTTGATATAAATAGTATAAGTTCTTAGTGTTATCAAAACTGATATAAAGACTTACGGAAAATACACATGACGTCATAATGTTGATTCATAATTCAAAGTGGTCAGAGATTGAAGGAGATTTAAATTGAAACCAATTGAATATTATGAACAGCAAACAAAAATCATTCATACAAGGAAAACAATCATGATGATTAACAACAAACTATTGTATAAGCATTATATATCTATTATTACGTTTTAAGTACCTTCAAACTTCTCATGTGCTCTTTGAAAATGATAGTTCATCATTTTCAATTCATCTTTTGATTAGAAGTTTTTGAGTTTTTTCAGACACATTTGTAATTTGGTAAGTATTGCGAATATCGGTATGTTCTTAACATAAAGATGAACTTACATGCAGGAGTCATGCAAATCTATCAACGATAAATACGTGTATTACTGATATAATCACTATATAGTATTCGTATCAGTAAGAGAGAGGAGGACATGTAACTTATGTTTGTATTACAACAATAGAGAAACAAATTATACAACTTTTATAAATCACTCTTATCTTGCTGGCCTGGATGAAAGTGTGCGAGGGGTCTCAGTGTGTGAGGAAACCCACGTGATCTGGCATTTGAACTCCCACCTTTTCACGTCCGATCAGGAATCGAACCCCGGCTATCGACTATGTCATTACTGTTACAACACATGGATGTTCTTGCATTTTAACAGTGTATCGATTAATTTCAATATTAAATGTATATTAGACGACAAAATAAGTATTGCTGTTACTATAGAATTTTGATAGTGATGTACAGAAGAAAATACTCAGCTTTAAAGTGAAAATTTGGAAGAATGGTTTGTCTTTACCTTACATATCGACACATACGTACCGACCTAGAGCTATTAACCACTCGCTTCCATAAATCTATATATGATCTTCTTCAAGCAGAAAAAAAATCTTCATTTTACACAATCAATAAAATTGCCTCGATAAATGTCACCATTGTATCAAATTTCAATTGAAACCCAAACTCATGTAGGCTACATGTAAATTTAAAATGAAATAACCGTTTGATCATTTAAATAACTTGTAAAATATTCCGATTTTATTCTATCATATGATGTGAAAATCTTCCTAGTGCTGGTAGGCCATTTGCTTTATGGCAACTATCATTTAAAACAATTCACATTTACAATTGATATGTAATTTTCACAAATCCCCAATTTGTTTGAATTGGACGATTCGACAGCGAATAGTTATGCTCGGGGTGTTGATTCTAAAATAGAATGAATTGCATTTCGTAAAGTAAAATCTACTTTCGTTTTCGGCGATGAAAACATTAAGCCGTTATAATAAAACACATTTTAACGAATTATTAAAACAATTTCATAACAATCATGTTAATCAGAATTAAAGTTTGCTCCTGAAAACTTGTTTATGTCTTTTGTGTGAAGAAAGGGCCTTATTCGAGTAAAGTATGGAAAACCCGTGTTGCTTTTTCAGTGGTAGTGGGGGAATTCCGAGAAGTACGAAAGGTAGTCGAGGTCATAAATATCTGGCGTCATCTGCATGTACGTACAGAACAAGAGTTACTCTACTGACACACACTGTACAGGAACAGTTGATGAGGTAAGTTTTCGTATATTACAGGTACTGTACTTTACTTATGTGACTAATCTATCTGAAGTTCAGAACATTGCATGTACTGGCAGTCTATAACTAGCATGTAGATCTATTTAAAGAAACATGTCGTCACCCAATGGACGCTATCAGTATGAGCGTCATCTAGCAATTTTACGATGTGAATATATTACTGCAATGTGCTAGATTTCCACATCCAGTTAGCATTTGAAATATTACGGAATAATATCTGTTACACCATCACTCACAATCGTGGCACTATTTTTGAATGTATATATGCATTATGTAACCATGCCGATCCCAGCTGAGTGTACCATTGAAAAGTAAGATATATTGCCTCCAATGCCCATGCCAATCTGAAGTTTCTAACTTCGGTACCAAGTATCAACTCAACCCCACCTCCAGTAACAACCTCATCTCCAGTAATGACCTCACCTCCAGTAATGACCTCACCTCCAGTAACGACCCCACCTCCAGTAACAACCTCACCTCCAGTAACGACCTCACCTCCAGTAATGACCTCACCTCCAGTAATGACCACACCTCCAGTAACGACCTCACCTCCAGTAACGACCCCACCTCCAGTAACAACCTCACCTCCAGTAATGACCTCACCTCCAGTAATGACCTCACCTCCAGTAACGACCTCACCTCCAGTAATGACCACACCTCCAGTAATGACCAAACCTCCAGTAACGACCTGCACCTCCAGTAAAGACCTCACCTCCAGTAATAACCTCACCTCCAGTAACGACCTCACCTCCAGTAATGACCACACCTCCAGTAATGACCACACCTCCAGTAATGACCTCACCTCCAGTAACGACCACACCTCCAGTAATGACCACACCTCCAGTAACGACCTCATCTCCAGTAACAACCTCATCTCCAGTAACGACCTCACCTCCAGTAATGACCTCACCTCCAGTAATGACCACACCTCCAGTAACGACCTCACCTCCAGTAACGACCCCACCTCCAGTAACAACCTCACCTCCAGTAATGACCTCACCTCCAGTAACAACCTCACCTCCAGTAATGACCCCACCTCCAGTAACAACCTCATCTCCAGTAATGACCACATCTCCAGTAACAACCTCATCTCCAGTAACAACCTCACCTCCAGTAATGACCTCACCTCCAGTAATGACCCCACCTCCAGTAACAACCTCACCTCCAGTAATGACCACACCTCCAGTAACAACCTCATCTCCAGTAATGACCCCACCTCCAGTAACTACCTCATCTCCAGTAATGACCTCACCTCCAGTAACGACCTCACCTCCAGTAACGACCCCACCTCCAGTAACAACCTCACCTCCAGTAATGACCTCACCTCCAGTAACAACCTCACCTCCAGTAATGACCCCACCTCCAGTAACAACCTCATCTCCAGTAATGACCACATCTCCAGTAACAACCTCATCTCCAGTAACAACCTCACCTCCAGTAATGACCTCACCTCCAGTAATGACCCCACCTCCAGTAACAACCTCACCTCCAGTAATGACCACACCTCCAGTAACAACCTCATCTCCAGTAATGACCCCACCTCCAGTAACTACCTCATCTCCAGTAATGACCACACCTCCAGTAACAACCTCGTCTCCAGTAATGACCACACCTCCAGTAATGACCTCACCTCCAGTAATGACCCCACCTCCAGTAATGACCCCACCTCCAGTAATGACCTCACCTCCAGTAATGACCTCACCTCCAGTAACAACCTCGTCTCCAGTAATGACCTCACCTCCAGTAATGACCTCACCTCCAGTAACGACCTCGTCTCCAGTAATGACCACACCTCCAGTAACGACCTCACCTCCAGTAATGACCTCACCTCCAGTAATGACCTCACCTCCAGTCATGACCTCACCTCCAGTAATGACCCCACCTCCAGTAATAACCCCCACCTCCAGTAACGACCTCGTCTCCAGTAATGACCACACCTCCAGTAACAACCTCATCTCCAGTAACGACCTCATCTCCAGTAATGACCTCACCTCCAGTAATGACCTCACCTCCAGTAATGACCTCACCTCCAGTAACAACCTCATCTCCAGTAACGACCCCACCTCCAGTAACGACCCCACCTCCAGTAATGACCCCACCTCCAGTAACAACCTCATCTCCAGTAATGACCTCATCTCCAGTAACGACCTCACCTCCAGTAATGACCACATCTCCAGTAATGACCACATCTCCAGTAATGACCTCACCTCCAGTAATGACCTCACCTCCAGTAACGACCTCATCTCCAGTAATGACCTCATCTCCAGTAATGACCCCACCTCCAGTAATGACCCCACCTCCAGTAACGACCTCACCTCCAGTAATGACCTCACCTCCAGTAATGACCTCACCTCCAGTAACAACCTCACCTCCAGTAATGACCTCACCTCCAGTAACAACCTCATCTCCAGTAATGACCACATCTCCAGTAACAATCTCACCTCCAGTAACGACCACACCTCCAGTAATAACCTCACCTCCAGTAACAACCTCATCTCCAGTAATGACCACACCTCCAGTAATGACCCAACCTCCAGTAACGACCTCACCTCCAGTAATGACCTCACCTCCAGTAATGACCTCACCTCCAGTAATGACCCCACCTCCAGTAACAACCTCATCTCCAGTAATGACCACACCTCCAGTAATGACCCAACCTCCAGTAACGACCTCACCTCCAGTAATGACCTCACCTCCAGTAATGACCAAACCTCCAGTAACAACCTCATCTCCAGTAATGACCACACCTCCAGTAACGACCTCACCTCCAGTAATGACCACACCTCAAGTAACGACCTCACCTCCAGTAATGACCTCACCTCCAGTAATGACCTCACCTCCAGTAATGACCCCACCTCCAGTAATAACCCCCACCTCCAGTAACGACCTCGTCTCCAGTAATGACCACACCTCCAGTAACAACCTCATCTCCAGTAACGACCTCATCTCCAGTAATGACCTCACCTCCAGTAATGACCTCACCTCCAGTAATGACCTCACCTCCAGTAACAACCTCATCTCCAGTAACGACCCCACCTCCAGTAACGACCCCACCTCCAGTAATGACCCCACCTCCAGTAACAACCTCATCTCCAGTAATGACCTCATCTCCAGTAACGACCTCACCTCCAGTAATGACCACATCTCCAGTAATGACCACATCTCCAGTAATGACCTCACCTCCAGTAATGACCTCACCTCCAGTAACGACCTCATCTCCAGTAATGACCTCATCTCCAGTAATGACCCCACCTCCAGTAATGACCCCACCTCCAGTAATGACCACACCTCCAGTAATGACCTCATCTCCAGTAACGACCTCACCTCCAGTAATGACCACATCTCCAGTAATGACCACATCTCCAGTAATGACCTCACCTCCAGTAATGACCTCACCTCCAGTAACGACCTCATCTCCAGTAATGACCTCACCTCCAGTAACAACCTCATCTCCAGTAATGACCACATCTCCAGTAATGACCTCACCTCCAGTAACGACCTCATCTCCAGTAATGACCTCATCTCCAGTAATGACCCCACCTCCAGTAATGACCCCACCTCCAGTAACGACCTCACCTCCAGTAATGACCTCACCTCCAGTAATGACCTCACCTCCAGTAACAACCTCACCTCCAGTAATGACCTCACCTTCAGTAACAACCTCATCTCCAGTAATGACCACATCTCCAGTAACAATCTCACCTCCAGTAACGACCACACCTCCAGTAATGACCACACCTCCAGTAACAACCTCATCTCCAGTAATGACCACACCTCCAGTAACGACCTCACCTCCAGTAATGACCACACCTCAAGTAACGACCTCACCTCCAGTAATGACCCCACCTCCAGTAACAACCTCATCTCCAGTAATGACCACACCTCCAGTAATGACCACACCTCCAGTAATGACCACACCTCCAGTAATAACCTCACCTCCAGTAACGACCACACCTCCAGTAATGACCACACCTCCAGTAATGACCCCACCTCCAGTAATGACCCCACCTCCATAACGACCTCACCTCCAGTAATGACCTCACCTCCAGTAATGACCTCACCTCCAGTAACAACCTCACCTCCAGTAATGACCTCACCTCCAGTAACAACCTCATCTCCAGTAATGACCACATCTCCAGTAATGACCTCACCTCCAGTAACGACCTCATCTCCAGTAATGACCTCATCTCCAGTAATGACCCCACCTCCAGTAATGACCCCACCTCCAGTAGCGACCACATCTCCAGTAATGACCTCACCTCCAGTAACGACCTCATCTCCAGTAATGACCTCATCTCCAGTAATGACCCCACCTCCAGTAATGACCCCACCTCCAGTAACGACCTCACCTCCAGTAATGACCTCACCTCTAGTAATGACCTCACCTCCAGTAACAACCTCACCTCCAGTAATGACCTCACCTTCAGTAACAACCTCATCTCCAGTAATGACCACATCTCCAGTAACAATCTCACCTCCAGTAACGACCACACCTCCAGTAATAACCTCACCTCCAGTAATGACCTCACCTCCAGTAACAACCTCATCTCCAGTAATGACCACACCTCCAGTAATGACCCAACCTCCAGTAACGACCTCACCTCCAGTAATGACCTCACCTCCAGTAATGACCTCACCTCCAGTAATAACCTCACCTCCAGTAACGACCTCATCTCCAGTAATGACCACACCTCCAGTAACAACCTCATCTCCAGTAATGACCACACCTCCAGTAACGACCTCACCTCCAGTAATGACCACACCTCAAGTAACGACCTCACCTCCAGTAATGACCCCACCTCCAGTAACAACCTCATCTCCAGTAATGACCACACCTCCAGTAATGACCACACCTCCAGTAATGACCACACCTCCAGTAATGACCTCACCTCCAGTAACGACCACACCTCCAGTAATGACCACACCTCCAGTAACAACCTCACCTCCAGTAACGACCACACCTCCAGTAATGACCACACCTCCAGTACTGACCACACCTCCAGTAATGACCACACCTCCAGTAACAACCTCATCTCCAGTAATGACCACACCTCCAGTAACGACCTCACCTCCAGTAATGACCTCACCTCCAGTAATGACCACGCCTCCAGTAATGACCTCACCTCCAGTAACGACCTCACCTCCAGTAACAACCTCGTCTCCAGTAATGACCACACCTCCAGTAACAACCTCGTCTCCAGTAATGACCACACCTCCAGTAATGACCCCACCTCCAGTAATGACCACACCTCCAGTAATGACCACACCTCCAGTAATGACCCCACCTCCAGTAATGACCTCACCTCCAGTAATGACCTCACCTCCAGTAATGACCTCACCTCCAGTAACAACCTCACCTCCAGTAACGACCTCACCTCCAGTAACGACCTCACCTCCAGTAATGACCTCACCTCCAGTAATGACCTCACCTCCAGTAATGACCCCACCTCCATCCAGTAATGACCCCACCTCCAGTAATGACCTCACCTCCAGTAATGACCTCACCTCCAGTAATAACCTCACCTCCAGTATCAACCTCGTCTCCAGTAATGACCACACCTCCAGTAACAACCTCACCTCCAGTAATGACCTCACCTCCAGTAATAACCTCACCTCCAGTAATAACCTCACCTCCAGTAATGACCACACCTCCAGTAATGACCTCACCTCCAGTAACGACCTCACCTCCAGTAACAACCTCGTCTCCAGTAATGACCACACCTCCAGTAACAACCTCGTCTCCAGTAATGACCACACCTCCAGTAATGACCCCACCTCCAGTAATGACCTCACCTCCAGTAATGACCCCACCTCCAGTAATGACCCCACCTCCAGTAATGACCTCACCTCCAGTAATGACCACACCTCCAGTAACGACCTCACCTCCAGTAATGACCTCACCTCCAGTAATGACCACACCTCCAGTAACAACCTCGTCTCCAGTAATGACCTCACCTCCAGTAATGACCTCACCTCCAGTAACGACCTCGTCTCCAGTAATGACCACACCTCCAGTAACGACCTCATCTCCAGTAACGACCACACCTCCAGTAACGACCTCACCTCCAGTAATGACCTCACCTCCAGTAATGACCCCACCTCCAGTAATGACCCCACCTCCAGTAACGACCTCGTCTCCAGTAATGACCACACCTCCAGTAATGACCCCACCTCCAGTAATGACCTCACCTCCAGTAATGACCTCACCTCCAGTAATGACCTCACCTCCAGTAATGACCCCACCTCCAGTAACGACCTCGTCTCCAGTAATGACCACACCTCCAGTAATGACCCCACCTCCAGTAACGACCTCGTCTCCAGTAATGACCACACCTCCAGTAACGACCTCATCTCCAGTAACGACCTCACCTCCAGTAATGACCTCACCTCCAGTAATGACCTCACCTCCAGTAACGACCTCATCTCCAGTAATGACCACACCTCCAGTAATGACCCCCACCTCCAGTAATGACCCCACCTCCAGTAACAACCTCATCTCCAGTAATGATCTCATCTCCAGTAACGACCTCACCTCCAGTAATGACCACACCTACAGTAATGACCCCACCTCCAGTAATGACCTCACCTCCAGTAACGACCTCACCTCCAGTAACGACCTCACCTCCAATTAATGACTTCACCTCCAGTAACGACCTCACCTCCAGTAATGACCCCACCTCCAGTAATGACCCCACCTCCAGTAATGACCTCACCTCCACTAACGACCCCACCTTCACCTCCAGTATCAATATTCACCTCCAGTATATACCGACCTCCAGTATCTACCGACCTCCAGTATCTAACGACCTCCAGTATCCACCATCACCTCCACCATCACCTCCAGTATCTACCTTCACCTCCAATATCTACCGACCTCCAGTATCCACCATCACTGCCAGTATCCACCATCACCTCCAGTATCCAACTTCACCTCAAGTATATACCGACCTCCAGTATCCACCATCACCTCCAGTATCTACCGACCTCCAGTATATACCGACCTCCAGTATCCACCATCACCTCCAGTGTCCACCATCACCTCCAGTATATACCGACCTCCAGTATCCACCATCACCTCCAGTATCCACCATCACCTCCAGTATCCACCATCACCTTCAGTATCCACCATCACCTCCAGTATCCACCATCACCTTCAGTATCCACCATCACCTCCAGTGTCCAACATCACCTCCAGTATCCACCATCACCTCCAGTATCCAACATCACCTCCAGTGTCCACCATCACCTCCAGTATTCACCATCACCTCCCGTATCCAACATCACCTCCAGTATCCACCATCTTTTCCTTTACCAGTATCCACACACACATGGCACCAGTATATAGTTGATACAATTTGGCTGACAAATAATCATTGATGACATCCTACCTAATGCCATATTGTATTCATATTAACTGTATACCAGTATCTGGCAACAGTTGAATGCCTAAATCTTTTACTTCACACACC
>NC_047025.1:17051996-17150862 GCF_902652985.1 Pecten maximus | reverse complement strand
TGCATGATTTTAAATAGAATGTTGAACATGACCAGATCAACCCAATGACATGTCGGAGTATAGCAATATAATATCTAGTAATATGTGTCCATACTGACCACCACATAGAACCACTATCTGAGATAAGTTCCCAACAAAGGAATATGTCCATAATAAACCCAAACGGTCACCATCAACAAAATAAGTACTAGCTGTCAATGATTGTGCAGCTCTTCGACAGCAGCCATTGCAAAATCCTTAAACTAAATTTCAGAAAACTTATAATTTAGATATATTATTTATGAACAGTAGATATTCATATGTAGTTGAATACAATTATAAAAGTAATCCCATCAAATTTAAATTTGATGTCCAATAATTAAATCTAAAATTCCAAATGTTAACAATGCTCCATTGTCATTTTATCATACGTATACATAGCTAGACCTATAGTTCTTCAGTATACTCATTTCTGTCCCTTGGGTATAAATCCATAAACATTGGACAAGCTGCTCTATTCTAATACGTATGTACATATAATTTTAGGATTGCATGGTTCAAGATCAGACAATATAATAAATGTATATTGTAACTTGACAAATTATGTACTTATCACAAAGGTAACTGATCAATGAATATTTTATTTTCAAATGTTCCTTGAAAAATATATATCATATTTATGTAGAATTTTAATATGCAAAATGTCTCCTTTGTTAGAAAGGAAAGTTTTCGTTGATTACATTTAACATTGAAAATAATATACGTACCTTAATCTTTGAGGGTGATGAGAACATTTTCAGATCTATTGATGCCCAATAATGGTAGGGGTACAATTATCGACTGGAATGTTAATCTGGATAAATTCACTAGACCACCTGAATGAGACGTGCTTATAGATCTGTGACATGCAACCATGGTTTAGTTACGTGTGTACAGGAAATGTCTCCTCTGTTTAAATCCGGATTCACATCTGAAAATAAAAAAAGTAAATTTATGTGTGTACTTTAAACTGACAAGAGGCAGGTACACTGTGTGTTAGGTATATACAAATGTATTATAATTACAGTGTTGAATATATGTTTGTTTTGATACTTGTAATGCAATATATACCCCCACACACTTCTAGGATTTTCTTATCAAAAACTGCATCAAAACATCTTTATGAAATCAGTCAAATGCAGTGATGATTTAAAGCTGTAAATAAAACATGTAATATATACATGTGAATACAAATTAATTTTGATGAAATACATGAAAGGAAAACCAATTGCAACCATCCATGAACTTTATCTTATTTTTTGTTCCTTCTGAGGCAATCTTGAAAGAGTAAACAGGTTTAATTTGGAGTTGCTACAAAAATGCAATGTCCTGATTTGTTGACTTCACCTGTATCAGCATCTGTTACTTTGTCCTTACAACACGAACAGTGTACTGTATTTAAATGATCATTTAACAAGGGATCCCAGGGGGATCTCGGTGCCCATCGACATCAAATGACCTTTCCTTCGATCTCTATAAGACTGATCTTTTCTCTTCTTCCTCTTAATCTTTAGAAAACAAAAAACCCTGAGAAGTATTATCATACTTCAGCTAATACAAGAGGAATCTAAACGAAATTCAATAAATAATCCATGAACTCCAAATGGAACATGCACAACTAAGGACCAAGAGGAACCTACAGGTAAAATTTGAGAAAAATCCATATAGATCTTTCTGTGAAACAGTAATAACAAACTTCAACACCTATAAACTGTCAAAATTATAAATAACAAGAATTGTGTAAGGATGGTCAGACATTGGACGAAGAGCGATTTGATCTGCGGATGGTGGCCATGCACATGGGCTCAAAAATGTAAAATAACTGGTATATATTCAAGTGGATGTTAGCACAGTCAGAAATATTCTAATGTTTTTTCCACTTGTTTAAAGAAACAATCGATGATAGACTGATATAAAACTCAATAAAATCTCAGAATAATTTAGGTAGATCATCAGACACCTGGAAACTTTTGTGAGTCACTGATGTTTAAAACAATGATATGAAGGTCACACGGGGTAGTAAGAATGATTAACAATAAACAAAGATCCTCCCCTACCAAGAATTGAGTATTAAACATCAGACAAAGTTGACAGTTGATGATTCCAACATAGACAAGAGTCATGAATGATTAATAATACAATAACTTAAATAAGACAATGTTGAGAGCCTTTTTTACTGTGTATTTATATCTTAATAAGCACAAGGCTTCCTCACCTTGACACTTTACCCTAATTGCTCTAGATGGCATGCAACGGGCCTCCCACATGTTGTTCAGTGAGGTAGTCACCAACTACTACAAGGACACCCCACTTCAAAATGACCCTGGCCATTCAAGGGGAGATAAACCCAGCAAACAAATTAAACAAACCTTGAACTAAAATTGCACAATTAGATCTACCACTACAATGACTATCCGACTTACCTGGGTATACCAAGTTTGGCTGTGGCGATTCGACAAAAGATTTATTATCAAATTTACACTGCAACCAAATTGTCATCAACTTGATGTTGTGCCATTTCATAAACTTGTGAAGGACATTGCATAATGAAAATGTGTAAATGTACATGTGTATATAAAGAATACGGTAAACCTCCAATTAATTCGAACACGCGGATAGTTCGAACACACATTTTTTCCTAGAAAAACAATAACTTTTTAGCTAGTAATAGTTGGAACTCTGGCTGTTTATAACTGTCACCATTTCGGATAGTTCGAACTTGTCAAATAGGGAACGTAAAGTAAGATTTTTTTCGGCAAACTCCATTGAAAGCACGCGACGACTCGGCCCCGATGATCGGCCCAGAAAAAATGCCAAGATTTAAATTTGATCAGCAAGCACATCTAGGTTATTAGATTGTATGCGTGATCATTAGAATGCGTCTGTGATTTAATATATGCCACATATTTTAGCGTTAATTCAGTTTTTTTACATTGCAAAATACACCACGCACGAGACAGCTGCTTGCAAATTTAGGCCCCGACAATGTATAAATAACATGCGATATTTGTATTCGCGCTGTATGGCAAACTAAGTAATCGTCCGTGTATTTTCACATATAACTAGTGTTAACTTAGCATTATGATTGTATTAATTGTGACTGGAGATCTCTTAAGTATTGCCAATCAAGATATAACCTGAAAACCTGCGACCTCACGCTAGGTAAGCAGGCCACGCGAGGTGTCGCTTACGGTAAAGTTGAAAGGATCGGCTGCCCGATCGTGCTGAGTGCATGAAAAGCATTCATATTCAGTCAAAACAATCCACAGGTGTCCCAATAAGCAATAAATAATTTTGCAGGTATCAACTATGTTTGGTAGATAATACGACTGGGCATATTTAAAAACAGACATGTTGATGTTCTGACCTAATTTTACCAACATATATCGCATATTTTTACAGTTAGTACTTTCGTAAACGCAACAGGTTATGTAGACTAGTACTGCTTTTGATGTATTTAAGAGACCATTTATTACAATAATATAGCGATAGTTTCTGATTCAGATAAAAAATATAATCATGCAAAGATTATACTGTACAAATGTTGGTGAACTTTTGTGTCACAAATGAAACGTGTACTGTACTGTTTTGGGGCCTACTGTAGCTAAGCATTAACCAAGTGGCTTCGCGCAATAACCATAATTATCGCAAAATGAAGAACGTTTAATGATCAATTAACATTGAATTAAATAAAATACTATGATTTTACTTACTTATAAATGTGCCATTGTTCAGGCCGCCATTGTTACGTATCAGATTTATGATGGATGTGTTTGTGTCTAATGATTTTACTCTGCCGAGATTTTCGCCGATATTGACTCGAATAGTTTGAACTCGCGCTTATTTTCTGAAGCATAATTTCGAATAATTTGAACAGGTTCGTCAATATTTATTTAATTTTGTTCGAACTAACCGGAGGTTTACCATACTTTTATTTTGTTTGAATTGACACAATTTAACACAGAAAAGTTCCCATAAAGTGTTGATATTGATCATTTAGAGATGGGACTACATACAGGTTTGTATTGTCATCCACCTGTCACCTTATTATATTTAATGCATGTAACTTGACAAAGTGATCAATGTTGTCCTCTATCTGTATAGTATATTCTGACAGGTCTCACCTGTGGAGATTTAGATACAGGTAATAATTATGACTGTGTATATCCCCACCCTGTGGGAGGTGTAATCAAACACTTTATCATAAGTGATGTGACTTATTGTCACAGCTCTAAATCACTTGACACCTAATATCACCCCTCCACCCAATAATTCAATCGAAATTGGTTTATAAACTCCTGTGTACCCGCTACCTGATTTGGCCCAGAACTCGAACATCATGCTATCTTAATACATAATATATTAATTATTTACAATATTTGCTTTGGCCAAAAATTTACTATCCCTGTCAAAATGTATCTGTCTTACATAAAAAAAATTTTAATACATGTAGGATAATTTTCACTATTTCAGTTATCCTTTATATGTGATGAATAGAATCTCGCACACAGCTCACTTTATGTTATATCAAATTTACAGAGCTTGTTAATAAACTCAGCATGACATGACAGACATCCATGGTCCTGATCTCGTTTAATAAGGGCAGTTTGATATTTTTACAAAATTTACAGCGTTAACCCTCTAAACTGAATCCTGTATATAATACTGGTATGAGAAACTTGTCATTGTGTATGTACCGTATTGTAGACCCGATCCTACCCTATAACTTATCAACAATTATATTACATGTGTGAGTTCTATTTCCTAATTTCACAGCGACGACCCTGTCCATACATTAATATATATAAACCCTGTCTATTGAGGAATGTTTTCAGACAACAGATATTGTAGTACAGTTTGTAGAGGATTACAGTAGGCTGACCGTTTACATTAACTCACAATATACCTGTATAAACTAACAGTTGGAATTTATTGGGGAACAAACACAGAGAGTAACGGGTCTTTAAAGGATTTTTGAATGATTGGATTTTCTAAGTGGACATTAAACAAACCTGACAGAGTAGACACACTGTGTCTGTAAGTCTGGTATTGGTTAACATGAGTTTAAAGACACCAAGTCATGAATTATTGAATTTTAAAACACCTTCTTAGCATAAAATGTATCATATACTGATTTATCGGAACTGTCACCGTACATCAACATACCATAAGAATATATAGCCAAAATATCTATTATTAATGATCAACAAGTTTAAACAGATATACAAACATGTTTCGTGAATGTAACTGTTATATAATGTATTCATGTTTGTGTATACCAAACAATCAAACGTCTTCCCCTCTTTACAGTTTTTTTAAATTTGGAACTAATGATCATGAAAATTGTTCAAGTGATGTTTTAATGGCGATGAATACAGGTCTCCCATACCTCCCACTTAACATTTTCTCCACATAATCACATCAAAAGGACACGTTAAACAGAAGGCTGTCTACTTGAAAATCAAAAGTAAATAACTTTAAAATGTCTTGTCTTCAGAGGTAAAGTTTGATATATACATAAAATATACTGAGTGGGGATCTGTTGTTACTTCCAACAGAACTTATACATACATTATATGACACTTTATAGTCACAAGACAAATACCAGAACTCCCACCTTGATCTTAAGGTTAATACTTATTTAATGTGTATTGTTTAACTTAATCTTTATAAGAAATGCATACCTGTAGCAATTTATTCTACTAAAACTACCCGAGGTATTATTATATATAAAAATATGTGGTTTTTCTATGAACGTGTAGTAGTAAGACCATAGACTATTTTAATGAATTTATGAAGTCCTTTACAAACACCATGATTCCACATGCACTCTGTATATGGTGGTAATTATGAAATATTTCTTGTAACTCTTCACAAGGTCATTATATAGGTCCCTTGTACATGTTAATCACAGCTCCTCATGGTCATTATAGGTCCCTTGTGTTATTACAGCCCCTCAAGGTGATTATAGGTCCATTGTGTGATCACAGCCCCTCAAGGTCATTACAGGTCCATTGTGTGATCACAGCCCCTCAAGGTCATTATAGGTCCCTTGTGTGATCACAGCCCCTCAAGGTCATTATAGGTTCCTTGTGTGATCACAGCCCCTCAAGGTCATTACAGGTCCATTGTGTTATCACAGCCCCTCAAGGTCATTATAGGTTCCTTGTGTGATCACAGCCCCTCAAGGTCATTACAGGTCCATTGTGTGATCACAGCCCCCTCAAAGTCATTATAGGTCCCTTGTGTGATCACAGCTCCCCAAGGTCATTATATGTGTAATCAAAGCCCTCAAAGTTATCAATCATGGGTATCTTTGGAGATCACTTGTGATTTCACAGCTTCCTCAAGGTTCCGATGTCCACTGCCAGGTCACAACCCCTCAATGTCATCACATGTCCACTGCCAGGTCACAACCCCTCAATGTCATCACATGTCTACTGCCAGTCACAACCCCTCAAGGGCATCACATGTCTACTGCCAGGTCACAACCCCTCAAGGTCATCACATGTCTACTGCCAGGTCACAACCCCTCAATGTCATCACATGTCCACTGCCAGGTCACAACCCCTCAAGGTCATCACATGTCCACTGCCAGGTCACAACCCCTCAAGGTCATCACATATCCATTGTGATATCAAGTATAGAGTTCCCTCAAGGTCATCAATGTCTACTGCTAAGTCAAAACCCCTCAAGGTAATTAAATGTCCATTGTGATATCAATTATCAAGTATAGAGCTCCCCCAAGGTCATCAATGTCTACTACAAGGTCAAAGCCACTCAATGTCATCACATGTCCATTGTAATGTGATATCACTTCTCCTACAAGGTCAGTCAAGTGGCCACTGAAAAGACAGAGCTCCTCAAGGTCATCATGATCACAAAGCTTAAGCCATATATATCATGTAAAAATAGTGATGTACCTTATGACTATTTCACTGCCAATATAATCACCAATTTTTTTCACCAAAAAGAACTTGGTTGAAGCAGAGATATACCTGTAAATTGATTTCAATGATACCATCTTTAATTTGCATGAAATAAACATAAATTTCAATATGCAAAGTCATGTTTTACCCGTAGGAACATTAATTTACATACCTATCATCTAAAGCATGTATCAAAGATCACCAGTCCACCGGTCTATCTTGTTTAACACTAGTTTGCTATCCATCATATCTTCTGTATTAATTTTGTTTTCAGACTAGCTCTATATATAGCTATTAAAAAAAGATTCATATATATTATATTCACTCAATAATATGTCCAAATTAAATATGAACAGTTTTAAACACCTGGCCAGCTGTTTAACAATTTTTAAACTTGACAGTATATTTACCTTATATTTACCTGTTTGCACAGGTAAAACTTATGGGCGATGAACTCCTATGAAATCCATTACATAAATCCATACCTATCCCAGAAACTGACCAACACTTCAAATAATCACAATTTCAGCATTTGTGTCAAAACAAGACACATCTTCCTTCCTTTGATTCACATGTGACTAGATATTTACCAGTGTTAAATCACAGCACTAGCCCTTGTTAGATTGTAAATCTAGGCAGTTAAATCTGAACGTACACTCCTCCACAGTACATATGGTGTATACACTGGCACAAACCAGACACAAACACTTAGATATAGCTTCCAATCTTTCTATTTCACACACAATTACCAAATATTGGTAAGTCACACTGTCCATTAAAAGTCTTTCACCTTTGATTTTATTGTCCAGTGGCGATAATTTTATTCCGGTCTGATCTACAGATTTTTATTATCGACAATCCTGAGTCCTAAACTCCCATAATCTTAATCTCCTTTACAGAGATTCAGATAAGCCATTCATATCAATATTTGTTTTGCTATGTTATTATAAACTTTCTCGTTATAAACTTAGAATGCATTTCAATACACAATATGCAGTTTCAATGAACATGTGTAGGGAATGGAACAGAAATGTTCACACTTCCTGAAATTCTTGTCACTGGTGATTAAAACACAAGAGGTGTATTGAAGTCAATTATCACATATCCCAACATTTTACAAACAACTGTAAGTCTCCAATTAAAATTTTCCAGAGCAATTCACCTGCTCTGCCTTTCATACTAGGCACACCTGTTTATGAGATTAAAGTAATATGACTACCCAGCAAGTCCGCACACTCACCCAGAAACATTTAAATTGTCTATTGGACTACCTGTGAAGTGTTAATATAGGTTTTGTGTTCATTCAAACTTTCAAAGGATGTAAATAACATTACTGTAATTGTGCTTTTATAAAGATACAATCATTTTGATTTCATTTATTGGTTTGGAAAGGTGAATACAATGTATCTGAATAATATTAGGTGTTTTCTATGTACTGGATTTAGGGTGGGGTATTGAAAATGACCTTGTCAGAAAATAATACAGTACTTCTTTGTTTTGCATATTACCCTGAACTAAGAATTCAATAAGCTTATTCAAATGTAAACAGTGAACACTCTTAACTGCATGAAGCCAAACCTTTTAATTTCTGATTCATAATCTGTGTTAGTTTGGACTTAATATTGTTCTTCAGATAATGAAGCTAATAAGATAATATTTATATGTGTTAAAAACATAATTTTTTTTATGGACGTAGAATTCACAGGCATACTGTGTATCACTGAAATTCAAAGTAAACTTATATAATTAAAATCTTAATAAAGTGTATTTTTTATCAAATACATCAATGATCAAAAGTACTTTTCGAGTCTGGAAGACATCTGCTATATAACATCATTTGGAGATGAATTTTCATTATTCAATATTTCTATGACCTAAGAATTAACAATATGTTGGCAACATACAATGTATTATAACTTTTGTATTTTTGAAGTATGATACATAGCATGTTATAAGCTACAGGTATATATATAAGCATGAAAGAAAGAATCAAAATAAAACAGAAAATGGTCTTAAAATGCAGAATAAACATAATATTACAAACCTTGAGAACGCAGATACTCCTTATGGTGCTGGTTAATATCCTAGAGGTAAAGCTGCTATCTCCTGTATTAACTAATTAGTATGTCAAGTAATTAAATTACAATATCTATAGTTTCAAAGAAACAAGATGTAACTTCAGTTTTGGTCCCGTTCAGAAAGATTTAAGTCTCTTATGGAACATTTAGAATTAACATTTCTAGCTGCCCAGCGACCTAATACAGGTGATTTTATTACTTCAAAAAATCAATGTACACAACCAGAACTGAAAACACCACAACCTGGGAACTGCTATGAGGAGTGTCAACATTTTACTCCAATTTACCTGGAGAACTGGAGGCAGGTAGTGTCAAGGAGCTGTGTAATCAACTTATGTACATAATTAACACAGCCTGGGTACCAACTGGAGGGAATGTCATTTACAACAATAGACAGTCTGAGTTTTGATTGGAGATAATGTCATGTATCACCACAAACACAGTCTGGGTACTGATCAGAGGGAATGTCATGTTCCACCACAAACACAGTCTGGGTACTGATAAGAGGGAATGTCATGTACCACCACAAACACAGTCTGGGTACTGATCAGAGGGAATGTCATGTACCACCACAAACACAGTCTGGGTACTGATAAGAGGGAATGTCATGTTCCACCACAAACACAGTCTTGGTACTGATCATGTACCACCACAAACACAGTCTTGGTACTGATCATGTACCACCACAAACACAGTCTTGGTACTGATCATGTACCACCACAAACACAGTCTGGGTACTGATAAGAGGGAATGTCATGTTCCACCACAAACACAGTCTTGGTACTGATCATGTACCACCACAAACACAGTCTTGGTACTGATCATGTACCACCACAAACACAGTCTGGGTACTGATCAGAGGGAATGTCATGTACCACCACAAACACAGTCTGGGTACTGATCAGAGGGAATGTTATGTACCACCACAAACACAGTCTGGGTACTGATCAGAGGGAATGTCATGTACCACCACAAACACAGTCTGGGTACTGATCAGAGGGAATGTCATGTAACACAACAAACACAGTCTTGGTACTGATCATGTACCACCACAAACACAGTCTGGGTACTGATAAGAGGGAATGTCATGTAACACCACAAACACAGTCTGGGTACTGATCAGAGGGAATGCCATGTACCACCACAAACACAGTCTGGGTACTGATCATGTACCACCACAAACACAGTCTGGGTACTGATCAGAGGGAATGTCATGTACCACCACAAACACAGTCTGGGCACTGATCAGAGGGAATGTCATGTACCACCACAAACACAGTCTGGGTACTGATCAGAGGGAATGTTATGTATGTACAACACAACAAACACAGTCTGGGTACTGATCAGATATAATGTTATGTACCACCACAAACATAGTCTGGGTACTGATCAGAGGGAATGCCATGTAACACAACAAACACAGTCTGGGTACTGATCAGAGGGAATGTCATGTACCACCACACACACAGTCTGGGTACTGATCAGAGGGAATGCCATGTAACACAACAAACACAGTCTTGGTACTGATCATGTACCACCACAAACACAGTCTGGGTACTGATCAGAGGGAATGTCATGTACCACCACAAACACAGTCTGGGTACTGATCAGAGGGAATGCCATGTAACACAACAAACACAGTCTGGGTACTGATCAGAGGGAATGTCATGTACCACCACACACACAGTCTGGGTACTGATCAGAGGGAATGCCATGTAACACAACAAACACAGTCTTGGTACTGATCATGTACCACCACAAACACAGTCTGGGTACTGATAAGAGGGAATGTCATGTAACACCACAAACACAGTCTGGGTACTGATCAGAGGGAATGCCATGTACCACCACAAACACAGTCTGGGTACTGATCATGTACCACCACAAACACAGTCTGGGTACTGATCAGAGGGAATGTCATGTACCACCACAAACACAGTCTGGTTACTGATCAGAGGGAATGTCATGTACCACCACAAACACAGTCTGGGTACTGATCAGAGGGAATGTTATGTATATGTACACCACCACAAACACAGTCTGGGTACTGATCAGATATAATGTTATGTACCACCACAAACATAGTCTGGGTACTGATCAGAGGGAATGTCATGTACCACCACAAACACAGTCTGGGCACTGATCAGAGGGAATGTCATGTACCACCACAAACACAGTCTGGGCACTGATCAGAGGGAATGTCTTGTACCACCACAAACACAGTCTTGGTACTGATCATGTACCACCACAAACACAGTCTGGGTACTCATCAGAGGGAATGTCCTGTACCACCACAAACACAGTCTGGGTACTGATCAGAGGGAATGTCATGTACCACCACAAACACAGTCTGGCCACTGATCAGAGGGAATGTCATGTACCACCACAAACACAGTCTGGGCACTGATCAGAGGGATGTACTAAATCAGTCTATCTGATTCATGTGAAAAGTCTTACAACATGATCGATACAGTGCCAATGTATCCTCTCCTCAGTTGTGACTCTCATTTGTGTGTGCAATACAATAGTATGAAAACATGGTTAGTACAATGTACCACCTCCCATGGTGTGGCCAGTCATCTAAAATAATAAAGCACCTTAACAAGCCTACCAGGTCTGAAACTCAATAAATTTTCACCTGATGATGAAATTGTCGGCAGATCAAACAACTTCACCAGCAATACACAGGAACTTCGCAAAAAGCATTGATATTTTACGGCAGCCACATATAGGCGATCAATGTAGAAACAATGGATTTGTGTAGATACTTGGTGGAAATAAACTACAGACTACTTCAGTGGTTGGTGCCTACTTTGGCACACAAACATCAGATAATCATGAAATATAATGAATCTGCTATGGATGATTTAGCATTGATACTAATCACATTTGAATTATTTTATTTTACTTAATCAACAAGTTGAATTTATTTTCGATTTTTCACAATTATGTTAGATCTAAAACAAATATACAATATAGTTTGACCTCTATATACAAATTACAATATGGTTTGACCTCTATATACAATCATCTTTTTCTGCTTTCTAAAACCTTGGTCTTTATAGACAGGTTTGCTACACATAAAATTACATAAAGCTATTCACATTAGAAACTGTAAACTATACTAACTAATTTAATTTTACCATGAGGAAAGGTTGTTGAGAAAAACAAACAGAACAGCATATTTTGAACAGTCTACAAATGTTTGCAATCTGTGTAAGATTCTAGATTTGTGAACTTTCAAAACATTGACATATGTATGAAAGATAACTTTGGTCAGCATATGGACAGAATAGAATGCTATTGAGGCCTAAACAGGAGTTTCTGGTTTTGATAAAAAAAAATCTCATTTACAGGGTTTTCCCTGTCATTTTGTTTAAGGGAGTCCTAGGGACTCCTCCTCAACTTTAAAATTGGGAGTCCCAGCAGAAATTCAGGAGTCCCATTCTTAAACTTTGTGAAATCGTGTACTGTTATCGTTATAGCCACCAAAGAAACTTCCGATGGCTCTCTGCATTGTTACAAATTAAACTTTGTCTAGCTACATCATAGTTGTTTGACGCTTCGATTTGCCAAACCTAAGACTTTAACCATTTCAAACTCGCGGAAGACTCAGATTTTTTTTGGGAGTCCTTCGTGATTTTTTTGCGACTAAGACGCAGAAAACCTGCGTCCGGGAAAACCCTGCATTTATGTGTGTGTAAGTCAGGTATAATGATTATATCAGATTTATTTTTACACATACTTATAATACATGTAGGGGTGAGCTCCAGCATAATTACAGACTGCTAGAATCTTACATGGGCCTGTTCCGTGGACAGGGATATCCCGAGTCAGCATGCATGAGGGCCAAACTCACTCCTGTGTAAGAAGTGACTGGTCAGCACATGCATTACATTGTATAATTAAGCTGCTTTATGTATAAGTTTATCAATTTGGGAACTCAATAATTCAAAAGTTGAAAAAGCCTCACTTTCGTTAAATATTTTAAAGTTTGAGGCCATAGAACAGCAGGATCAACTGGAACAATGCTTGTTTACTATATGTGCACTTTGTGGGTGACCAGCTATAACCTGGCACATTTTTTTTACATAATGTCAAGTTGCGCCATTGGAAGACAACAGCAGGAAACTGGGAAATCAGGGTAGAGATTTATAATTATCAGAGGATGAAACTTCCAGTAAAGGTTGACTCAACACCACTTCACCAGACATTATGTTGCGGTTCTAAGACAGAAATGAGAAGGTGAACAAGTAGAAGTGACAAAAACACCAGCAGCTAGTGGTGTCAATAGCAGGGATAGAGGACATGGTGTTTTCCTATAGAGGTCTGGTGTAGGGAATTCTCTGGTCAATCAGTCTGGTGACTGACCACTATTAGCAGGTAATGTGACAGATGATGACAGGTTGCACGTAAAATGCCACAGTAACAACAAGCGGTAGCGAGATATGACTGGTCCCTGGTTAGGCCCAATCAACCCAAAGAGTCAAGTATAAGATTCGGGAATGAAAAATCGCCACAGAAATAACCTACCCATGGATAAATACAAACCAAGGATAGGTTATCTCTCCGCAATCCAATGCATATACCGGGGTATTATAATCACATCATACATGGTCACCTCTTGCTACGTGTTAGCTGAGGGTCAAGGGTTTGTTCCCTCGTGGAGGCACACTTCTTGTTATCCTGTTATCACAGTACAATAAAAATGCAATATCAATATGAATTGAACATATATACACTGAGATGGGTTTTTTTTCTTAATTTTTTTTGAATGGGATATTTAACTCATATTTTTATCTGCTGAGAAAAAAGTTTTCCAATTAAACATCAGACCTAGGCTTGAAAATAGGCTGTCATATCCTCCCCTGTGAGTGCAGATACATTAGATGTAGATCAGGAGGCATGCTGGGCTAGCTGTAACCAGGAAACAACAGAGCAATGTGATGAAAATATGGATAACTCGATTCCCCTTTTGATACAAAACATTTTAATTTAGTTTTTTTTTTTTTGCAAAAAATCTTCAAATTTATATATTTTAGTGAAATAAAAATGTCCCCTAATTTTTTTTAACCAGTAATACAGGAGAGGAAAAATGCAAGGACGAGACCCCGACCTCCAAACTCTAGGTAGACTCTCTGACCATTTGAGTGGGCCACCAGCGTTCAGCCCAGTCAAGAACAGTACTAGTAGTACTCCCTAGGCCTTAATTATTTAGGCCTCCTTCAATAAAGTCAAAAACCCCGAAGACAGACAAGAGATAATACACAAGATACCAACTCCAATAACTGACATTCAGTCTAATACAGTTTTGTTACACATTACGGAAAATTGTCTACTTTTTTTTTTTTTTAAAGCCACATACTCCCAAACAACCTAAAATTCTAGTTGCACAATGTATTAATGGCAATCCAAGAAGCTCATTCATGCTCTCCTAACATTAAAATAACCACTGGCCTGGACACTTGACCGGGGGAGTCCTTGAGACATCAGTGTATAAAAATAACTCGCCGCATTTATATTTTGGCGAGATTTGTCACGGAGCCGAGAAAGAGGCTATAACAACATGCGCTGCATATAAACTACACACAGGGCCGTTGTTTACATATCGAGCAGTGATCACCATTGCCTGTTTTAACGTGGCGGCCCACCACCCTTATATATGGCATATAGTGAGCAAATGATTAAAATGCATATTTATTTAGAACTAAATCAAACAACATAATTAAATCTCTATTCTTAATGTCATAATTGATGATGTTTCTCGAAACGTCGCACCGCGAGGCTGCATTACATCCACAAAAGTACATGTTCAGAAAAAATTGTCAAAAATTTTTTCCTCCACCCATCATTTTGAAATTGTGGTGATCCCTGTCGAGCATACGTGAACTATGCCTAATAATGCTTCCATTTAAACATATTAACAGAATATTCGCATAATAACTGAACAAAATAAACATAGTTTACATCTAAATACTTAATTTTGAAATATAGCAATATACATACAACAAAACATCGATAAAATTTTAGATCGGTGAAGTTGACAATGTTTAAAAGCTAACCAGCAATCCAATAGACGTTCGGCAAAATCGGAATTCGAGTCTATTCCCTTTTCTTTTCTCGCTAATTAGTTCCAACAAATCATTTCCTTTCCTAAGGAAATACTCGGGCTTTGCTGATTCCACTCACGTTTGCATCTATTTTTGGCAGAATCTGTCTGCGTTTTCCTAGGTCCACACTTTTGGCGTTCTGCCATTATGTATGGACTGTAAAACCAGCCGTTGCATTGTGGGACTAATTTTCAGAGAAACTTGGTCCGGCAGCCACAGTTATTATTTTTGGGAATTCCCTGTATACTTTCATAAATTCACTTGTTCTTTCAGTTTCTGATCCACGATAGTCTGTTAGGTATGTATCAAGTCCGAAAACTGTAAAAAGCTCAAAATGTAAACATTGATATATGTTTCTTCGTGAGTATGTGGCTTTAAATTATAAGCTCTCTTCAAAAAGCCCTATATATTATAGCTGATTTCGAGGAATTGAATGAATTGGTAAATGTGGCACCCTGTTAATTTTGGTTATTTTAACTGAATCACTTTTATAACTGCTCGTTGTGTTGTATTTGTGCTGTTCGTATCCCACGTCGTGTTTGTGGCTGTTAGGTAAATGTTCTGTACTCGTCGTGTGATTGTCACGCAGGGTGTATCCTATGCTGTGTTACAGGTAGCTGTCAGTTATGTGCTTTGTATGTGTGTTTCGTGAATGTCCGGAGAGTATGTTCATGTGATGTATGTTTGTAATAAACTGGTTTGACCACTGACGGACAGGACAGGGCAGGACATGCGCAATGCGTTTCTTCTTCTTTCTTTCTATCCCTTTTTGGCGCTCTTTCCCCAGTTCCACTCTGTACATTGGTCGGAGAAGACGCTCTATGCCAACTTTCCATACATTTTGTAAATACGTCCTGGGCACCACATGCCAAGTAAGTAGTGAAATTGGTATTATTAATTATTATTATTTATTTATTCATTATCTACTGTGTTACATGTGATCGGTACTTCCACCGACGTTTATAATTCTAAATTAAGTTAACTTGTATCGAATCAGGTATCTGTCTATATTTTAAAAGCATATCCTAATAGTTTTAACTCCGAATACGTTACCTGAATGTGGTCTAATCTGAGTATGTGTAATTTTAACTGTTTTCAAATTACGCGCTGTTGTTGTAAAGTTGGGCGCGTTAGTTTCGAATGTATATGTATATTGACAGAAGCTATTTGCTTGATTGCAGGGACTTTTCTACCTGTACTTATCAATATGTGCAAGTAAACATGTGAACAGAAGCTCATGCCGTTTATTATCTATTGCCAAGGCCCCTCCAAACTGAAAATCCGACTTTGTTATATAAAGATCTCATTATTTTTCTTTTTTGAAACAACGCAAATGGTAGCACAAAGATCACTATCATCATTTTTCATGACAATCGGTGAATTATTTCGAGACCGTGTTTTAGCCTAACCCCTCTAGTTTAGGGGTAGCCTATTGCATAACTTCTATATATAGACTGCATGTTTAATTTCGGCTCCTATAATTATAATAACGGACAAACAAACAAAAATAAAAGAAAATGCATAAGCCATCAATATGCTCTTTGAACTGTAAAGTCATCACGAGTTTATTAAATCTGAGATAATGTGAGCTTTCGAATATTTTGAGCAAACGTGCAAAACATCTTATCTGAAACCTGCGATGAGAGCAAATACGAATATCCGACATCAGGGTTTTGTTGACACGTTGAAATAAATCATGGTATATATATATAACATGAGTACTTACGTAGTAGACAACCGTCTGTAATTTCGGGGCGATGACAAAGCAGCAATCTTGATTTCCCTATCGAACTTCAAGGCATCTTCCCTCTCTTGTCTGTTTCAAAATTTCCCGAACTTGAGTAGATTGTGCCTGACGTCATCAACTTTTGTGTAATATGAAATATTGTCTTTGGAAACGGAAAGTATACTGAACTTGCTTTCCAAAATATTAATTTAACCATATGTAGTCAATATAACATATACAGACTTTAACCTGGTAAAACGTTAGTCCTTATTATCATACAGATGTAATTATAACATGAACATTGAGTTTTAGTGCACCAGAAACTGCGGAGTAAGGGAGACAACTCGTATTGAAATTGGATCTACTACATGAATACTGAGTGTACGTCCCTGGTAACAATTATTTAACCTAAAGTGTAAATGTGTATATCATTACTTTAGCATGTTTAGTTAAAAAATAAAAATACACACACACGATGTTACATATCACGTCGGAATAGTAGTGTATTGGACGTCACAGCCAATATGTTTAATGTGACGTCGACGTCGTCTTGTTATATTTACGTCTCTCCCTTCTTCATCTTGGTAAACCCCGATTGCGAATAAATTAGCTTATACGCTGTGAAAAAAAGGCTCAGCGGATTGATAAGCACGGGAATCGGTAGGGTAACATAATTATGACGTCGTCTATTTGTGACGTTACCGGAACGTCAACTAGACGGCGCCATTTTTAAAGGACTGATCGAGCAACGCAATATTGGCGTTTTCTCCAGTTACCCGGTAATCTCTGCTCAAAAAGCTAACGTCAAGTGGTCATTTAAGGACGGCCTCCCATGTGTTCAAGATGCATGTGTGTAGTATATGTGTGTGTTTTGGGAAGTTGCATTATATTAGCGTTTGTCTCCTGAGAGCGCGAATCTGATGTCGATTTTATAGCGCTACCCCACTGAAACATACTGTAACGGTTTTCGCCCCTGGCTAAACCCTTTTACATGTAGAGCACGATTGTTGTTTAGATTTGCTTGACAAGCCCCCAGGAAATTATATGGTATTTCCAAACCTCTATCCTAAACTATACCAGATCCAGCAATCAAAGAAAACTATAAAGCGCAAGATAAGTTTACGCACACCTTTATGGTTACCGTTTATTAAAGAGAATAAAACAATACAAGTAGTCATACAATATTCTCCAAACTCTCTCTATTATTGACTCTCTCAATAGATAGTAGCAGTATTTACAGTAATAGATAATAATAGATGTACAATGAAAGTTATAGAGCTGTGTCCTGAACTCCAGACATTGGAACTATCCAATTAATTAGAGAACTGGACAAGTCTATTTACCCTTACATATATACATGGTCAGTATACCAACAATAGCCAAAGATAAACCAAGTGCCAATGGAAATATAATATGGATTTCAATATATTCCCCAATATGAATTCAACAAAACTATAAGCTTATAGAGCTATATCATGAACTCCAGAATATTGGAACTATCCAATACATGTATAGAGATCTTGACAAGTCTATTTATCCCTAAATTACTAATAATAGTAAAGATGGACCAATCCTTATAGTGAAATGTACTGTAAAATACAGACAACAGCAAATTAATGAACTATAGCAAGATCTAGAAATGCTCTAACCACTAGAGTAAGTCTCCATTTTAGTACTGGCATACTTGGTAAACACCAAAAGTACGCTAATAAAATATGGTTAAAATCCACACCAATAATGATAAATATTTGTTAAAAACCCCGGTCCTTCCCATAAGATCATACGAGTTGCTTCCCTTTAACAATACTATGACATACTGACAGACTACGGCATTTGGAACAATCCAAAAAAGTGTAGCTGACAGCAGCTTGACGAAATTACAGCTTACCCCAATCAAATCCTATCGGCAACTAACTTTCCCATCTCCCCATCGAAATCCTTACACAAAAGAACGCTAACATCAACGGGGCAACGCACGTGCCCAACGGGACAACCCTGTCCAATACCGCGGACTCCGAGGAGTAAACAGTGTTGTGTCCGTGGATCTAACGTAGTACCCGTTAAGCTAACAAAACATGGGAATTTGAATTGACACTTTGTATAGTTAAACATGTTGAAATTCCTATTATAAAAGCCTACTTTATTACTAAATAATCAAATAATAAATAAATACTAAGATAAACATTATAGCTTTCACTCCACGGATACTTCCAATCTACCCACGAACATCCATCAACCCCACGGAAAGCACCCAACGACCCCAACATTCCAATACATATCGGAACAAAACGTAACAGTGAACACGATTACAAGAGTTCACGAGGTCATACAAAATGGCGGTTTCCAGGCTCAGTCGCATTCAAGCTCTCAGACATAAAATCACACTTCTCCCTCTCTCAAGACGACTCTTACACCGGACTAATGATTAACACACAGGATAAAGGTATATACTATTGGATTAACACAATGTCAATTGTCTAAAGGAACTTTAACATTGGTTATTTAGAATAATGGACATGGTGTTTTGAACACTGCAGACGGAAATAACGCACACGTGTTTACAATAATCAGCTGATAATGCCAAACTCTACAATGAAGTTTACAACAATATACGGTGGAATTGTCTAAATATAAGACTGAATACAAAACAAATGTGGCTAAATAGCACATTTTTACAATACTACCAAAGATACCAAACAGGACACACCAACCGGTCACATTATACTGACAACGGGCGAACCAGTCGTCCAACTCCCAAAATGCAGAGCGTTAAGCAGGACTGGCAACTACCCTTTTAAGGACAAAACAGCAGTATAATATCATTAACATCATCGACGAGTCATCCAATGACAAAACAGCTGTGTGATTTTCACTATCAGACAACGCAAGACGCGTCTGGTTTAAACTTCCAAGGACAGACACATTCCTTTTTCCTTCTCTAGGAGTTCCATTGTCTGGAATAGGGGAGTTTAAATCGTTGAATTAACTTTCGAGTGCAACAATGTTTTTTATAACAAATATAAACATGTATTACACTTGTGAGTACGTAGGATTTGTATGGTTTGGTTTCTATATACCTTGAACGCATCCTCCTCGAAAGTCATTATGTCATCCTCTTCGATATTGATATACAGAAATGCCTGTGACATTGGATGATTATTTCCACAATAGAGTCACAGAATAATGCTGTTCTCAGCTGTTGGTAACGTTTCAGTTATCAGTATGCCTGTTGCTACAGATTTAACTATTGTTCAAAATCAGAGAGGATCTAGTAAGAAACTAGAGAAGTTTTTTTTGAAGTTCATAAGCTCATCCGAGAGGTCTAAACGATGTCATTTTCTCGGCTGACACCTGCTTTTTTCCAAGGATCTTCCCTTCAGAATCCAGAGCAAATTAAAAGTGAAAAGATAGATAGACATACAAGCGCCCTCGGCGACAAACTGATGATTGATAATAATGGAAAGTTAAGGAAAGTACGAATGGATACAATTTCTAGTCGAAGTCTAAAAAAATATCCATTTGTCACCGACCCCTGTCTTGTCGTGACCAACCGATTGGCCATGGGTAGGCATAATACCTGCCCATGTTAGAGACGAAAGTGAAGCGTTCAGGGCAAGGTCATATGTCAAATGTTCCAGAAGTACACTTTACGGATTACCAATCATATGACCTGCCCCGAATCACTATGAACTTTTTCAGGGTGTCACCTTTTATTGATTTTTTAAAATCTAGAATTATGAGGTACAGTGTCTGTGTTTTAAGAACAATTAAAATACAATGCCATCGACTACAAGACTTTAATAAGCCCATACGTACATTGAAGCGTACATTCATTTGACATTCATTGAAAATATTGATTTAAAACTGTATTTTATGTACACTCATAATTCGCTAAAGCAAGGATCACATGCACTTTGTCTAAATAAAGGTCATTTGTTGCGGAGCCGGAACAGGACATACCGGAAACACTCCACCAGAAGGTGAATTAGTTCAACTCCACTTAGGACGGACGCACCCACGAACAAACCGACGGTACCACCAATATCGGACAGAAACTGGACACTCTGGAAAAGAGACGTGAATATTGTACAGCGCTATGTAGATATTTATTAATACAATATTGCTGGTTCGCCTCCTTTAAAATAATCAAACATAACCTGTACTAGACAGAGATATCTCAAGCCTCTTGCTTATCCGCCGAACTCTTACACTCGGGTTGAGATATCCCTGTCCACGGAACATCTACTTCGGAAAATGATTTTATTGTCATATTACTATGAATAAATGCATCCAACAAAATGATACCATAAATATTCAAACATGTTCTGAAAATGAAAAAAAAAGCTAATTTATGGATTTAATAATCATTCCCTAGTCACCTATGAGGTTTGAATGACAGATTGAAGGTCGTGGGTCCAGTTGTTCAAAAGGTGGTTAGCTTAATCACTTGATTAGGGAAAATCTCATTTCTCCTTTACTTTAAAACCTGAGTGTGTATTACTTAAAATAGGCAGGTAGAAAAAGACTGATGAGTGCAATAGTTTCATAAAATTTTGCCAAGTTAGTTTCACCAAAAGTGATTTTAGTGGTATTTTAGAATTGATGTTAAACTGTGACTAGCCTAATCACCTTTTAAACAACTGTACCCTGATCTTTGACGTAGACAAATCTGTAATGTCAAAATGTAATATTCTATTTAAAGCAAAAGTGCATGACGCTGACCTTTGACTTTCGGACGGGGAAAGCAATCAGAAGTAAGCACAAAACGAAAAAGTGGTATGTGTGTGTGTGTGAAGTTTTGAGTGTTAACAGAATGTAGAACCTAGCCATCGTACGGAAACAGATTTTATATATCTAGTACACGACATACTACCGGTATTCCAACGAGCAATAATGATGATCCTACAGAAATTCGAGCTTTGTACAGAAAACGATTTTTTTTCATGGTTACAATAACCTTAATTAATACAAGTCCACACAATATTGGTACTTAAGATATCCGCAAGGCATTCATCTTAACTTAGATAAGAACTAACTAGCACATTGTTGACATCAGTATAAGGTGACAGAGAGAGTTTTCTAATACCACATGTACTAGTTATGGCATTTCCCTGGCTGTTAATAGGACGTTAAAAAAAAAAGAAAAAAAAAGGCTTTTCAGTGTGATAACACTAGAAAATAGTCATCGACTGGTCCTATCATCCGCATCACACAATCACTTACAAATATCAAAAACACCAAAGAAATCAATGGTATGGCACAAAGCTTCGCATACTTATCTCATATACATACATCATAGGCCGGGACTTCTTCAATGTGTTCATAGGATAACTCCTCAAAGTACAAATCTAGTTTCAAAAAGTTGTTACGAAGCCTGTAAATATAATCATATACACGAATTAGTATAGTGCAAGTTATAGCCTTTTACACTAGTACTTCGAGAGGGCTGATTAAACTTATCACTGGACGGTATAAGGAAAATTCTTGTCTTGTCTGTTTAGTGAATGAAATATTGTTGAGTTAGTGACATTATATACAGTCAACAAGTGTTAGGGAATCATATACATACGTATCTATATTGAGTGTATTGAGTGAGATATTGGCGGTGCCGTTTCTTATTTCATTGCAGTCATAGCCCGTCGCTTTCTTAATTTTCACAGCTTGGATTTCTTCTGTACACATCAGTGGTATTAGTTCATTCCTCTGTAAATCAGATGAACGCATTTCAGTAAAAGTTCGATCTACCCTAAACATCTAAGGATGTAATGTCATCGGCAGAAATAATTGAGATTTGGGAGGTGACCAAAAGGTAGGATAGTTCTGGTTTTAGTTGAAATCTTACCAGGTATTCCTCGTGTGGCCAGCTTAGACTTGATATGGTGGTGGAGTAGTGGGTCTCGCTGTAGAAAGATATTTGAATTAAAAATAAAAGATTTCCTATTAGACATAGATAAAGTGTTCTGTTTGTTAGGAAGCAGCAACTATTAAAATATTGTGACTTCTTTAAGTAAATTACGTACGACTGTTATTTGACTTTATGATTTTGGGGCCAGCATCACTAAATAGTCCTTGAAGGACGATACAGCTGTATGTTGTCCCTATCATCACTAATGAATCCTTGATGGACGAAACATAATTATGATGTCCCTTACATCACCAATGAGTCCTTGAAGGAAAACCCAGGTGTATGACGCAGTTTTGTACTCATTATTCGGTCACTTGTGTGTATTTGTAAAATCATTTGACTCTTACCTGCAGGGATTGGTGCAGGGGCAAGGCAGGTCACCCCTCACTTGAGCTTCTAGTACCATCAAGGAGCATAAAACTATAAAACAAGAACCATTACGTCTCCTCTAGGTGAATATTACCATCAACATACATCAACTATAACTATTAAGAAGGCTAATCTAGATGTAGAAGGACAGATGATTAAACCGCATAGATTGTGTATGAGTGGGTGGTTAATGAGTTCGCAAAAGCCAGGATCGTGCAAAGAAGAGTAACAAGGAGACATCAATAGTCAGCGTCTTACAAGTATGGATGACAAGGGGAAACAAACGACCATGATCATCAGCATATATGGTCACAAAAATGTATGGATGACAAAAGGAAATTAACGGCCAGTACCATACTAGGACTAATGACAAAAAAAAACAAAAACAAAAAACGCCCAGTATCATAAGAGGACGGGTGACAAAAGGAAACTAACGCCCAGGATCAGACGAGGACGGGTGACAAAAGGAAACTAACGCCCAGGATCATACGAGGACGGGTGACAAAAGGAAACTAACGCCCAGTATCATACGAGGACGGATGACAAAAGGAAACTAACACCCAGTACCATACTAGGACTAATGAACCCCCCCCCCCCCCCCCCCCCAAAAAAAAAAACAAACAAAAAACAAACAAAAAAACAACGGCCAGTTCCATACTAGGACGGGTAACAAAAGGAAACCAATGGCCAGAACAATACCAGAGCGAATAATATAATGACACCAACGACCACTAATACACCAACGGCCACTAATACACCAACGACCACTAGTACACCAACGACCACTAATACACCAACGGCCACTAATACAACGGCATGTTTCATACCATGACGGATAACAAAAGAAGAAAACAAAAAGAAAACAGAAAGGGAAACAAAGATTTCGAAGGGTGACGGGGACAGGCCTTAGGTAATATACTGGCAGTAAAAATAAATCATAAAATTTGGTCTCTGCCTCTGGATAAAGGTTGAGTTTATATTTCCTTGCAAATTACGAATTAGGCATTAAGTGACTTTTGGTGAACATCAAGTAACATTTATTATACGATGTAATTTATGATGACGTGATATATACTTACCTTTATAACCGTCACATGTTTTGTTTGTTTGGGTAACTATCGTTTCGTCAAGGGAAACGAATCCTGTCATACAGTCACATATATCCTTCGTCAGGGTCACGAGACAAATCTGTTCACATGCCTTAATTATAAACGATGAAATTGTTTGTCAATATTCACTAAGAGCATGTTAAAATGAATAACACCACACCATCACTTAGCCTGCTAACAACTAACACAACTTTTAGATACAGTATGATTTCTGTTAAAAAGGAAGAAAGATAAAATAATGATTTCATTTCAATTTGATATATTTGGTACAAAAGACGATAAAGTGCCAATTCTGAGTACAATAAAAAGAGGAAAATCATGACAACTTTGCATATTTGATAAACTTATTTTATATTAATTCGATCGTTGCTTTGGATCACTTAAGTTACTTAAATGATCTCCTAGGATAAGACAACTAGACATATCTTACTTTGTTAGAGCTTTTCTTGTACATTGATTTCTCCACATTAATATCAATGCTACGTATAAACGAGTCTTAGAAGTTTTTGTTTTTAATTTTGCAAGCCTTGGCGAACAAAACTTAAATTTCGAGACTCTCATATGAAATGAAAACTTTAAATAACTTTTTATTACATTTCTCAGAAAAACCTAACAGTTTGCAAGTTTGTGGAGGACTTAATTAAACCAAAACAGCCATTTTGTTGCACCATTCAACATTTATGACGTCACAATTGATTTCTCAAAGGGACAGCCAAGGAAAACCGCTACAGAGACTATTACACTAATGACATACGGAAAATATGACACTTGCGAAATCACTGGATATCAGGCAGATTGTGATAAAATAGAATATGTTACGTATTTCCTGTCAAATTAGTTTCTTGCCAGATTAAGATTAATATATATATTATATTATAAAATATCATTACCTACGAACAAATTTAAATGTAATTGAAGCGGGTGGGAATAAAATATTATCTTGGAGTCAATGTCCATTTCCTTCAATTTATCAACATACCATTCTTGTGTATACTATTCCATACTTGGTCTTGTATTCAAGGTGCTTGTCACAATTCCCATGTGGATGTCCCAGTCTATTTATTGTTTTCTGAAATAAAACTTCTTATTAAATTGTTTTCAGGAAGAAATTTTAGTCACGGATAAGAATATTCTTCTAATGTTGACTTGGGATTTAATCTTTTAGCTCGAATCAGCTTAGATCATATTGTTAAAGTGTACCCTGGATAGTTTTGATATCTTAATTGGTATTGTTTACATCCTCTTAGCGCAACAGAAGTCATGTAAGAACGGTGTACAAAAATGACCGGGTCGCGTCAGGACGCATGTTCATGGTCAAGCCCAATTATACTGACAAAGAGCAAACGACAATGGTATGACTGGACATCAAACAGAGACACATTTACACTGGTGTTATGAAAACCTTTGGTGTACCTAGGCCAGGTACAGAATCGATAACCTTTATCTCGAGGACAAAAAAAGGGTGTGTGTGTGTGTGTGTGTTTATTGAGATATTAGGTAGAAAGAGGTTTCTTAGAAGGAAGATAGAATATGATATTCCAAATTTAGCCGTTCTACTTCTCGGATGAAAATGATTTCACTCAAGTTTGTATGCATCTAATTTTTTTTTCGACATCTTTCGTTTTGTTGTTGTTGTTTTGTTCCCCTTATTCCAAGTAGCTGTCCTGCTGCCCCTATCGCATGATCGTATGAAGCGACTAGCTTTTCTCTGTTCTCTTCCTTCAAACAATTTTATTATTCCTTGTCTCCCTTGAAGGATTTTGTTTCTTTCCCCTAGCCGAGACAACCAGATTCTATAAAATGGTAGTTTCTACTCCTGTTTAGCGCCCGGCATTTCGTAGTGGGACGACCATGCTTCCACAGGGAGACAAACACAAGCATTCAACGCACGCCTGCATCATGAAGGTCGTTTTAAATTACCTTAGCTGTTGATAGATAGGACGTTGTTGAGCAAGCAAAGATCGTGACAAGCGACTGATACTGAAAATATGGGTTTGGTTTTGAATTTAGAATCTTTGTACGATCTTCCATTGGTTAATGAATCTATTTTGTTTCTAAAGCTTCAACTGGAGGAATGTACAAGGTTTATACTTGCTCCGAAATACTGAATTTTTACCATACATTTCGCCAGATCTTCAATTCGATTAAATTCTAATTCTATCTGTATACCTGTTTGAGGCTGACGAATGTCCAAGCTGGAGCTAAAGTCACCCCATGTTCTTCAATAAATGGATGTGTTCCTGTCTCGTGGACCAAAAGTTTCAGTCCATATCCACTGCTGTATGGGCTAACGTAGTCATTAACATCAAGGTTCAGCATCAGTGTCAGACCTGAAATAATATATCAAATTTCCTTATTAAAGTGTAAATTAATACCAGATAGTTACGTAGTGTATGTTTGCATTCACATAACATGTAGACTGCTAATGTTTTGAATAACATTTGTTTTCAACAGAAATATATCGATCGCATTGGCGATATTTTTTTTTCACAACGGAAATACATTAAGATGTCAAAAATGATCGGAAATGAAACAGATACCGATTGACCATATTCAAACGAAACGTTTCTCGACAGGTACATATTAAATCAGAGGTATTTACCATAGGCTGGTCCAGGTACGGTGGCGACAAACTTATCAGCCTGTAGCGTGTAACAGTTGCCAAACCTTGCACTCTTGAAATGCGTGAATACACTGAAAATACATTAATATTATGTATAAACACCACTCATCTTGTTTATGTTGCATTACCATAAAATAGATTGTTCCTCCTTACTTTTAAACTGTTATATTTAACTTTAACGTCCTCCTAATGTGTGTCAAGGAGACAACAACAACCATGGTTATATGAGGACGGGCGTCAAGGAGACACTAACAGCCAGGGTTAAACGAGAGAACGGGTGTCAAGGAGACACTAACAGCCAGAGTTAAAGAGAGGACGGGCGTCAAGGATACACCAAAAGCCAGGGTTAAAAGAGAGGACGGGTGTCAAGGATACACCAACAGCCAGGGTTAAAAGAGAGGACGGGTGTCAAGGATACACCAACAGCCAGGGTTAAAAGAGATGGCGGGTGTCAAGGATACACCAACAGCAAAGGACATATGAGAGGACGGATGTCAAGAAGACACCAACAGCCAGGGTTATATGAGGACGGGTGTTAAGGAGACACCAACAGCTAAGGTCATATGAGAGGACGGGAGTCGAGGAGAAACCAACAACCAGGGTTACATGAGTCACATGACATCGATATGATTTCATCTAAAGCATCAAATTGGCTATATGAGGTGATTGGGCACGGGTACTCACAAGGACACTCTTTTTCTTGTAACAAAAGAATATGAGCAGGTAGATTGATGGTCGTGTATTACAACGATTTGAGTCTGACAATCCCAGCGCATTTTGGGCCCTCTGGTGGCTATCACCGCTAAGGCACAAAAAAGTATATATACATGTATTTGACATAGTTGGCATTATAAAATTGGGCCACTGTGACCTACTTTTTGACGGTTATTTTTTCATTTGGTATTATTTTCAACATATCAATGCATCATAATTATAGAGAAGAAAGATCCTAAAAATATCAAAAGTTTAGTCAAAATTGAGTCAATCTGGAATTGAACCCCACTTGACCCCCTCGAAATGGCCTCTAACCTGACCTTAATTTAATGTCATATCATGACCACCTAAAATCAAGGTCTTTATATACAAAAAATAAACTTGGCATCCCTCCTTTCCAGAAAAAATATCTATTATTAAGCGTTTTATCAACTTTGTTTAGCATATAGTTTCCACTGACTCTGATACCAGACTTGGACATTCTGACATTTAAATGTCTTGTGTAGGGCTCAACACCAAACATTAATTAATTTGATATAATGAGTCTAAGAAACTCGGGCTGTGTTTGTCACTATTACATAAACCTAACTGACTCAATATAAGCTATCTGCATGGATCTAGTGCTGCATATATTACTATAACACATACTATAACATTCTATATCAGATTTCAAGGGAAAAAAAGTTTATTTTATTCAATTGCTAACGCGCTAACCGTAGGAACTGTTCGTTGCCAACTGCGGGCATACTACCGTATACGCAGTCAAAATGAGGTACAATCCTTAAATAAGTCAAATCTCTGTCAGCCATGTTCCAAAATCTACTTTGTTAAATAAATCTGAATCTGGAGCATATAACCAATCGTAGTATAACGCTTTGAGACGATAGAATAGTGAACCAGCATTTCTACCACAACAGATCTGAATTATTATATCTCCCAAGGTGTCAAATTATCATTACAACTATTGACCAACAAACTCTTAATGGTTGAACTTTGACTGGGACTATTTTTAAACACGTGGTTCAATGCGTTTTGATTGGCTGTCACTTGAAGGCTGCTTCACAAGGTCTCAGAAATGATATTGCTATGATTTGCAATAAATTGTAATATTTCCACACCTTTCTGAAATTGTCATTTTTGTTTAATATTAGCGGCATTTCATTTTAAGTCACATCCTTACATCCCACTTGATCAATTCATCCTCAGAATAGCTTTTCTATTGTTTTAGAAACAGGTTACAAAAACCCGTGGATGTTGTGTATGCTATTGCTTTCACCCCTTTTATTTTTCGAAAGTTACAATTAACTAACTCGAGTGAAATATATACGATATACAACCACTCGTGGTGTTGTGGTGGTATCATCAATCGTACCTCGAATTACAACGCCTTGAGTCGATAGAACAGTGTATCAGCATATCATCAATCGAATGTCCGCTTCTCAATATGTCATCGCTATAAGATAGAATATATATCGTAAATATGTAAATTGCTCTTTAGAATAATATTTTGTGCTTTAAGTCTGTTAATAATAGATAATACAAGTTTAAAAAGAAAACATTTAATATATATCCATTGAACTAGGAATGATGAAAGCCCAAGGCAGATGTAAGATGATAAAACGATTAAAAAATGCAAATAAACGTACATACACTTACGTCTTCATTTCATTAAGTGATTGGGAAACAACCATATTCCGGACTTGTAAAGGGTTGTCTGGTATGCTCTTAGTTAAATCCCATTGTTCCCTATCAATGCCATATTCCTCAAATCTTTTCAGGAAATGAAAGTCTGGAATGCTTTTGTTAACGATTATCGTCTGCTCTTGTTTTGTACCTTCCCTCCACTGATCAATATAGAATAAACAATTTGATCATACTTTCTTCGGCAGAGTTAGTTTATTAAACTTATGTAAGTAGATATATATGAAAATATTTAATATTCAATCAATGAGAACATCACATGAACCCAATAATAACCATTTCGGAGTCAACTTTCTATCTTTACACGAATCTGAAGAGAGCTAAGAAAGTTGCCATGAAATATATTAGAATACAATTTGCAAATAAAGGTTTATTATTTTAATGCAGTAAATAAGTGTATTTCTTTAAAAACTTGACGACAATATTTGACTGATTTACAAATGTCATCGATAAATACATGTTTACCATAATCTCTGACGCCTCCAATACTTTTTTCAATTCAGCGTTGGAATCATCACTAAGGTGGGTCTTTTTGATAGGGTTGATGTTACAAAAAGAAATTGCAGGATAATCCAGTGCTCCATATTTCAAATCTATCGATGTTTGTTTTGGTCGTGAAACAAATATTGATGACAATTTGAAGATCTGAAAACAAAGGGTTCCATACGTCAACAAGCAAAGACTTATCCATAAAACCTTCTTGTATGTCTGGTTTGCTGAGACGATATGTGCCACTCCATGAACTGTTGTCTTCATGGCTAGATCAATCAGAACCTCTTTAAATTTGGCTCTCTTTTTCTCCATAACTTTTTCGTTGACGGGATCCTATACGAAAAATGGAATCAAAAATAATAATATATCGGTGATACTGTAGATGGAAATCTGTCGATATATCAGTAAACACAAAATAACCACGAAATATTGAAATGAAATGTAGCTAACAGTAAACACAAAGTGATCGCGATTATGCAAATATTGAAATGAACTATAGCCCGCAATTTAAAATTTGCTTATGTAATAACTTATGCATTAAGTCAATGTATATTGAGTTCTAAATTTGTGCTGGGACGATACTTTTTTAAACGCATCGCTAAAATTGCTTCAGTATTAGACTTTTTCAGTAATACAGTGGAACTTCGTTAACTCGAACTCGGAAAACTCGAATACCCCGCTTAACTCGAAGTACTTCGTCAGTCCCGGCCGAATTCCTAGTAAAAAAAACTCGGAAAACTCGAATTCGGAAAACTCGAAAAACTCAAAAATCCTACTTAAAATGATCGAATAACTCGAATTATCATGTTGGTTTCCAACAACGATCGGTTGTAAACGCCGACATTTTTTCAGCATCGAAATTCCGTTTGTATCGGCACTACAATTCTACCGAATATTATACGCGATTATAAGTGTTTCATAAATTCATGAAAGAAATTGTTGGTGGAATCTTATAACAATAACTGTCGGTGATATAAAGTGCATTGCTGCTCCTACTGTTTAGACGCCATATTGAAGGTACGCCTGAAACACGGTCAGCTTTATGACAGCTCATAGAAGACTATTGTCCGATAACAAATCACGGGAATCAAACGTAAGTGCAATTATTTTTATGTAAACTGGTGTTTCAAACGTATTCCGTCGTACTTTATGTTCGGAAGACTGCACATGTGACCGTTCTTTTCACGGCGATTACCACGCTGGTTAGCTTATGTCTGGTGTTAAGGACAGTGCTACATGGTTTCAGTTTATATTATTAACTCCTTTTTTATTTATTGACCAATTTCAAAATGGTTTTCAAATAATTGTTGCTCGGTAGTTACTGTATCGCGTTTAGTCAAATTTGTTGTGTAATTCATTGTAAATATTTAGTTATTGCCAAGTGAAAATAAGTAAACAAAACAAATTATGGTTATACTGAGAATAGCTGGTGTTAAGGACAGTGCTACATGGTTTCAGTTTATATAATTAACTCCTTTTTTATTTATTGACCAATTTCAAAATGGTTTTCAAATAATTGTTGCTCGGTAGTTACTCTATCGCGTTTAGTCAAATTTGTTGTGTAATTCATTGTGAATATTTAGTTATTGCCCAGTGAAAATAAGTAAACAAAACAAATTATGGTTATACTGTGAATGGCTGGTTTTAAGGACAGTGCTACATGGTTTCAGTTTATATTATTAACTCCTTTTTTATTTTTTGACCAATTTCAAAATGGTTTTCAAATAATTGTTGCTCGATAGTTACTGTATCGCGTTTAGTCAAATTTGTTGTGAAATTCATTGTGAAAATTTAGTTATTGCCAAGTGAAAATAAGTAAACAAAACAAATTATGGTTATACTGTGAATGGCTGGTGTTAGGGACAGTGCTACATGGTTTCAGTTTAACTCCTTTTTTTATTTATTGACCAATTTCAAAATGGTTTTCAAATAATTGTTGCTCGATAGTTACCGTATCGCGTTTAGTCAAATTTGTTGTGTAATTCATTGTCTTTAATATCATATTTATAATTATAGTGATTTGATAGCTATAATCTGTAGAATTTTATATAGTATAAGCATGACTTCTGTTAACATTGATCTCATGAATAATAAAGCCATTATTGAAAGAAATGCATTAATTGAAACTAATTGAAAAAAGCATTAATCAGTCTAATGTAAATTAAATTAAATATTATACTTTTTGTAAATTATTTAGTGTTTCAAAACAGATATTTGATACAGAATTGCAGGGATTGATCGAGGAATGAGTGTGTTGGAATATAATAGCTATGATATCTTTTGCACATAGCAAAACATTAAATACTGCGGTATATATTTTATTGTATTGTGTGGGAAATTAATAAAATCAAAAGGTTGTATATATATTTTTTCCCCATTATGACCGATATATATACACACCCCTCCCCCCTCCCCACCCACCCTTTGGGGCATTGATCACACCTCACCTTTGATAAAAACATTAACACCTGGTCATGGGGCATCTCCTAATAAACTCAAAGGGGGGTCCATTCAGAATATATGTAGAGTATATACCTGTATGTACCTGTACTTCTGGGTCTACAGAAAAAAAAATATTGTCATGGTGATCACCTGGGCTCCCCCACTCCATCCAAACCATAGGGACATTGACCACACCTTTATTACCTTTGAGATATACATGAATCAACAGGTGTGTCTCATTGTCAACACCTGTCCTGAGGCTGGCCATGTCCATCTCCCCAAAATACTAGAGTTCACTAAAGGCATGCTGTGCAGTATACAATCTACATATTTACCTGTACTCTGGAAGACAAAAATCCCTCAGGTGTGTCCTCATTCCCTAATTAAACTTAAATGGATCCATTCATATTTAGATATATATGTTTTTAGGTTAATTTTGAATTAACGAATCTGTTTAATCAACATTTGGGGTATATGAATTTACTGCAGGGTATTTGAAATTTGAATGTTTCAAATTTAAATCTTATAGAAGCTTCTCTGCCTATTCTATACCATAATGTATCAATACTTATTAAACTTGATTTTTTTTTCAGAAAGCCAAAGAAGAAAAGATCTACCATTGGTACATGACCTAAGCACTATCAAAGTTTTCAATACTAAATAATAAATATTATCAATCATCAAACATGACAGTGTTTTTTTTTTTTTTTTGTTCATTTTACTTAAGACTTTTGCTATAGCATTTGTCTAATAAACAAGAAATATCTCCAAAAAAACATAAAGGCATAGTTTTAATGCTGGTTTTTATACTGTAAAACTGCTGGTGAAATAAATCAACGAATCACTGGTCTAGTGGTGGGTGCAGATGAGCTCTAAGGCCTATAGGTATATAAGATATATAACATTAAACAACTACAGATGTGTACAGGAGAGTGTTACATACATGTACATGAAAACTGTTCAATATAAAATTATCTACACTAATAAATTTTGTCTTTTGCAAGCCAAGTATAGATATTAACCTAAATTTGACAACTCTCTAACATTATTAACAGATAATAGTTGGATTAATTTAAAAACAGAATGTCTTTTGTAGTAATATTGTTTTATACATTTTACCCTCAGACCTGTATATAATGGACATATCAAAATAAAATGAAACTCATCCTCGATGTCACACAAATCACAATTGTTACAGGTTCTATTTCTTTGGGTAATATTATTATGTCTACCTATTTCTATATTTAATTTGTGTGAGGATGCTCCACATACATTTATATTTAGTTTATATAGGTTTAAAACTGTACACAGTGGCTATCTATCAGATATCGATATATAATCTACCTTTCGACGAACTAGATATCTGTTAACATGTTTTGTTTTGTAACATCAGTCAATCTCTGCTCAATGCTTTTAAAAGCATAGTCTACTGGTGAATTAGAATAAAACATGTACTCAATACCTAAAGTGGCTAATTCATTCTTAATGTCACATATCCGCACGTCATTCTCATTTACCATTTCATCAAGACATGTTTTCAATACCAGATTATCCGACTGTTTCACCAATATTTGAACACTCTTAATTTTCTCATAATAGTTAATGGTAATCTACCCAATTCACAGTAAACGAAGTCATTGCAAGTTGATTTAGGCACCTTATTAAGTTAAGTACTTTTTTTTACAGAATTTCTAATGTACGCTTTCGACATCCGATGCTTTATGAAATCCCCATATTTCCGATGCATAACGTAAAATACTATTTACATACGAATCAAAAATAGAACAATAAGTTTCTACATTCAAGCAATGATTTCTAAGAGAGTTTTTGTGTTTTGTAAAACTTCCCATTGTAGTTGAACAGCATAACCAAGTATTTAAAACTGTCAACAATTTCTATATTGTCATTATTATTCATTATTATATTTCCATGGCTCATTATTTCTTATTTGTCCACAATTTCTAAACACCATGATTTTAGTTATATCAACATTGACTTCCAGATTCCATTTCATGGTATATGCATATAAAGAATCCAACATAATTTGTAAATCTTCTGGGCAGTTAACAAATAAAGCCATGTCGTCGGTATACATTAGCAAGAAAAGATCAAGCATCTGTAATTCAATACTTGGACAGTTGTCATTAATAAAGTGTATTTAGATACAAAGAAAATAACACAGGTGATTATATTTCCCCTTGTAAGAGTCCGGTATAATTAGGGAAGCACTGACTGAAGTCAGTATCACTATCGAAAATATAAGAATCGTCGTCAGTAAATTTCTCTATACATCTAAATTTAGATCATCGTCTAATGGCAGAAAATCGGACGACATTTTCCATATGTTTCTATATGAATCTTTAACGGAAAAATGGTGCTTTTTTCGGTTAGACACTACTTAAATATCGTTGTTCACATCTGCCGATATACATTACAGTGCATAGGTATAACTATCGCCAGTGTGAAGTTATCTCGGCCAAACGCGGTGACACATGTGCACAGACAGTCGTCGCCATCTCTTGGCACGGCAAAAGTACTGTTTTACTTACATCAGGTAATTTCCTAAGGCGGTCGCCGATAATAGTACACACGATAGTCAACAACTCATCTACCTGCTCACTCAAGCGGAACTAATCTCTGACCCACCGGTAGATCTACTCGGTTGATGTTTTTACAGGTGTTGAAATGAAACAGGCACCGGTGCCTATTAAATCTTTAAACTGCTGAAACAATAGCGTAATTACTGCCGAGGTGTTCAGAGTACGACTATAGCGGTCAATGCTGTCTATTAAATCGGATAAAACGCCAACTCAGTAACAGTAACATTTTATACGCACATGCGCAATACCAACTTCCTATGCTAATACACATGGAAATGGCGTGGTTGTCGGTAAAACGTAAGTTGGACTATCACAGTATTTTTTTATATGTCAAATATAAGGTTATGTGTCTGTTACGTTTTACATATAATCTGTGTTAAGTTTAAACGGTTATTTGATATAACATTAATAAATTGTTATTCGGTTGAATACCATTTTATCGTTGTTCCTTTTGCAAACATGACATGAATATCAGATCGTTATTGAAGTCACTAGGCCTAAGTGAAAAAAACTTTATCGAGACTGTGTATCGGCAAAACTACACAAAACTACGAGTGACAGAACCAAATATTACATATACATTTACATGTATTGATCAGTCTTTACACTGAACTGATGAGTGACAGAGCGGAGTTATAATGATTATATAATGTTGACAAATATTTACGCGTACTATCCCACACCGACTGGGGTGCGGACCGTGAAATGCTCTTGCGCCATTATAGGGCACTTATTCGATCAAAACTCGACTATGGGTCCATCGTTTGTGGATCGGCACGGAATTCTTACCTGCAAATGTTGGATCCTATCCATAATCAAGGATTACGTCTAGCACTTGGTGCTTTCCGAACAACACCAGTGCAGAGCCTTTATGTAGAGGCAAATGAACCATCTTTAAATTACCGAAGGAAAAAACTTACGCTTCAATATGCCGCCCAATTGAAATCCAACCCGAAAAACCCGGCTTTTGATCTTGTTGTCAATCCGCAATACCGAAACATATTCACTCAAAACCAAAAACTCTTACCAACATTTGGCATTAGAATTTCGAATTTTCTTCATGAACTTAACATAAGCTTAGACAACATAGGCGAATACACCGTATCGGATGTACCGCCATGGCTTGTCTAAACACCTGATATTAACCTTACTCTACACGTGAGGGCAACATCGAGTGCATTACCCGAAGAACACAAATCCTCCTTTCGGAAATGCATTAAAGATTTTCCCGATCACGTTCAGATCTACACTGATGGCTCAAAAGATGGAGTAAAGGTCTCCGCAGCATGCTATTCCGATCACCATTGCTCTTCAATCAGCTTACCAGATGGTGCCTCTATCTTCTCTGCGGAAACATGTGCCATCGATTTGGCCCTCGACCATATCGAAGAACAACGCATTAGAAAGGCAATAATTTGTTCCGACTCACTATCTGTCCTTCAGAATTTACAATCACGAGATCCAAAGAATATACTCATACAAAACCTTGTTTTACGAATATCTCGTATCTTAAAAAAATGCAAAATAACATTACTTTGGATTCCGAGCCATGTCGGAATTAAAGGCAACGAACTTGTTGACCGCCAAGCAAAACTTGCTCTAAATCTGCAACAAACAAATATTAAAATACCATATACAGATTTCAAACCTGTAATTAGTTCTGCCATTCAGAGTAAATGGCAGCAACGCTGGTTTGTTTGTTTGTTTTTGTTTAACGTCCTATTAACAGCCAGGGTCATTTAAGGACGTGCCAGGTTTTGGAGGTGGGGAAAGCCGGAGTACCCGGAGAAAAACCACCGGCCTACGGTCAGTATATGGCAACTGCTCCACTTAAATGTAGGTTTCGAACTCGCAACCCAGAGGTGGAGGGCTAGTGATAAAGTGTCGGGACACCTTAACCACTCGGCCACCGCGGCCCCAGCAACGCTGGTCTCTCGAGACGAGCAACAAACTTTTTAAAGTACAACCAAAACTTAAAACATCAAAACCAAGTCGGAAGGATCGTAGAGAGGAAATAGTCCTCTCTCGGCTCCGTACCGGGCACACATATCCTACTCATTCGTTCCTTTTGAAACGAGAGGATTCACCGGTGTGTTATGCATGTGATGCTCAATTCACAGTGGAGCATTTTTTAATAGAATGTTCCGATTTCAAGCACATTCGTGATAAATACTTTCGAGTCCCGGATATGAAAACCCTTTTCAGTTCCGTGGATTCGAAAACAATATTTAGCTACTTGAAAGAAATCGATCTATTTTATAGACTTTGATGTCTTTTACGTTACTGTCTTTGACGTTCTATTTATATAACAAAGTTCACATAATCTATTCGTACATATACATATTTTACCATTTTTAACCAACTTTTTTATCATAATGATCTAAATATACAATACGGATGCTTTTATAAATGACAAATTTTATCTGATTTTAACTTTAAAAATAAAACATGTTAGTATATTGTTTGGCCCTAAATGACCCTAGTTGTCGATGGGCCGTAAAACATAAACAAACAAACAAACAATTGACCAAACTTTGCACCAAAAATGACAACTCGCTTAATTCGAACACTCGGAAAAGGGATAACTCGAAGTTTTCTCGTGGTTCCGTCGAGTTCGAGTTAACGAAGTTCCACTGTATCTGATTAGATATATAATATAGGTATCACTATATAACTGAACAAAACTTGTCATTATGAAGGCTAACGTTCTACGTACAACATGTTCTACTTACCCCAACTTCATCAACTTCTGCCATTTCCATTATCTCGAGACACTTATATCCGTTTTTATACTACTGAAAAAGATTTTTTTTATATGGAATCCATTAGTTTTGTTAAAATTGTCAAAGAAACTTATCTTCTCTCTTATTTAGTCGCCTTGTAAAATATGACTTTCGTACTGTCACTTAATTGTGGAAACGGGCTATTACTTTTGGAGTTATGCCCCTTTTGCTCAATATAACATCGGTTAGGAAATTAACTTATTCTATGTTGCTAAAAATCATATCAAGATATATATATATAATCAAGCCAGGAAGTTGATAAACTCATTGGATAAGTTCACACCCATCTGTATTTCACAGGCTATTGGTCTTGGCATCAAGCCAACACTTACTCAAGCTGCTTAACGGTTGGCATTGTAGTGGTAATACAAGGAAACGTGATATACTCATTCTATTGTCTTATTGAGCAGGAGAAAGTTTTTTTTTGTGTTTGATTTTGGGAAATGTCAGTGATCACACTGATACTATTGTAAATAACTATTGCAGTTATTACACAATTATGTCAACGTTCGGCATCGAGTTGGCACGACTAAGGCTAACTATTAGGCAGGATAAAGCTATACCTCCCTTTCGTCCTTAAAAGAGGAATGAGTGGTAGATCCAATCCCTTTGCTTTGCCTGAACACACATCGCTTCATCAAAACACAACCTTTGTCCGCGTAATAGGAAGACGACCTTAAGTCACCCTTCGCTTTACTTGAACACAGTCTCGCCAGTGAATTGGAGAGGCGGACTAAAGGCAAATCCCATCGTTTCATATGATCACAGTCTTCATCAGCGAATAGGAAGGGGGATTTAGGACATTTCCTCGTTTCTTCTGAGAGCAGCTTTCGTCAAAGGAGTGGAAAGGCGACACAAAAGTCCTCTCCTCGCTTCTTCTGAGAGCAGCCTTCGTCAGTGGCATTGAAAGGCGGCATAAAGGTTCTTCACTCGCTTCTTCTGAGAAGAGCTTTAGTCAGTGCAATAGGAAGACGCCATAAAGGACTTCCATTCGCTTCATCCGAGTACTGCCTTCGTCAGTGGAATGGGAAGACGGCATAAAGGTCATCCCTTTGTTTAACTTGGACATAGCCTTCGTCACCGGAATAGAAAGGCGACTTTAAGGTCACCCCGTCGCTTTACTTGAACACAGACTTCGTAGTGAAATAGGAAGACGGGCTTAAGGCCATCTGCTCGCTTCGCCTGAACACAGTCTTTGTCAGTGGAATAGGAAGGCATGTTTAAAGACACATAGCCAACCAACACTTTATAAAACAGTGCATTTTATAAGATCATTTTTATCGATAAAAAAACTATATGATAAATCAAAACACCAATACAAATTAAGTTTGTATGAAAAAGTGAACTATATCGTAATTATAAGTATATTATCGCATACATATTTAGAGTATACCATTCAACCAACATACAGTTTATGTATACCACACATACGTCACATATTCCAAAACACTCAACCATGCAGTGCCCGATTCACAGTAAACCCCTTTGTGGACTGCATTGACCTGAAGCATACACACAATGAGTTTAATAGTGATAACATTCTTTTAGAAGCGTATACAAAATCAACAACTTTTTGTACAACAGTGTAAAAGGAGAATGGTTAACTAAATCAATGAAATGGTCGATCAAAAGGGCCTATTAACAAATTAAAACCGTTTTCGCAAATTGTGTTTAATACGCAAACTTGCACACTTTACACCAATTTGGTTATAGCTTTGTTACTAGAAATAGCCAACATCACTTCAAATTTACTTAAAAAGCTCGTCCAAGTTTTCATTTATTTCGTAATGAACCATTATGAATGCAAAAAATAAAAATTATTTGCACAGTTGAAAGAAAAATGATGCAATGCTTTTTAAGTAGACAATGCTTTTTAAGTAGACAATGCTTTTTAAGTAGACAATGCTTTAAGTAGACAATGCTTTAAGTAAACATTCTTTAGTAAAATATTATTTACCTTGCAAATTTATGTGACATTAAATAATATAGTGCAACATTACTGTTTACGCGATTTTGGCATTTTTTCGTAACAAATCCATGCTGCAACTGGCGTATAATACCCGAGTTTGCGTATTATATGCAAAATGCCGATTTCCCCGAACCTGATCAATATAATCGAAATAGCGAGAAGCTGAATTTAAACATACGTACACACAGTTTACAACAACATAAACAATAAAAAAAAAACGCCTTACTTACCTCGCCTTGTCAAACACGATCGACTGTACCAGACCAAGTTGAATCACTCTGATATCCGAGGTCCCGGGAACGCCATCAACACACCGTGACGAATATTGCTGTAACATGAATTATTGCATGCTCAAATTAACAATGCATCCCATGTTAATTGTGACTATTAAGATTAAAACAGCACATTATCGGAAATCCAATAATACTGACGGTTGTGATGTTTTAGAAGTTGCCTGTTCATCTCAAAACCCCTTTGGTTATATAGAAAATTCAAGATAAGAAAATATCATTCTAATTTTGCTGTATGCATATGTGTGACCGTCATTATTGTATACAGATTACTGAGTATGTTACATGTGATGACATTTAGCTCTGCTGACACGATGCTGGTGCTTTGTGTGTTAACAAATACTATCTATGACAAAAGTTAAATTGAGCTTATAGAGTAAGGATCTCTCTATGCTAATGGTCATAATACATAAAGGCCATTGAAACACTGCTATGGAATTTTCATTCCTGCAACATGTATGAGAATTTGAACTGTAATTATTATTTCTGCAGACACTGTTTGTGATAACACTATTATTCACTTAGTAAATGATGATATACACAGCACAGGAATACGAATTCCCAACCCACAATCCACAATACATAAATTATACATAATATGACCGTGTGTTAGGAATTCATTCCAAAACTGTTTGATATAAAGAAATTAATCACTTAGACTGTGCGTGCTTTCATGCTTCAGTCCGCCCATTCAAATCATGAACATCTCAACTGATTTAATATTTATTCGCACCTTCACATCAAGTTCTATACCCAAATAGATATTGGTGACTATTGATCAAGGTTAAACATTAAATGTCTCACTGGACCACTTTGGAAATAAAATGCTGGTACAAAATATATGTCGTTGATCTCTCGTGATAAGCTTATATTCGCATCCCATTATAACATCAATATCTACAACTTAATTAAATTTTATAATCATCAGCCGGGTTAACGGGTCCAAGGGCACACAAGTAGTGAGAGGAACAGGCAATGTGATAGTGGCGGTGTTATTGTGACACTGGTTATGCAATACTGACAGTGAGACGCTGTCAATGTGACACTGGTTATGTAATACTGACGGTGAGACGCTATCAATGTGACACTGGTTATGTAAAACTGACAGTGAGACGCTGTCAATGTGACACTGGTTATGTAATACTGAAAATGAGACGCTGTCAATGTAACACTGGTTATGTAATACTGACGGTGAGACGATATCAGTGTGACACTGGTTATGTAAAACTGACGGTGAGACGCTGTCAATGTGACACTGGTTATGTAATACTGACGGTTAGACGCTGTCAATGTGACACTGGTTATGTAATAATGACGGTGAAACGCTGTCAATGTGACACTGCTTATGTAATAATGACGGTGAAACGCTGTCAATGTGACACTGCTTATGTAATACTGACGGTGAGACACTGTCAATGTGACACTGGTTATGTAATACTAACGGTGAGACACTGTCAATGTGACACTGGTTATGTAATACTGATAATGAGACGCTGTCAATTTGACACTGGTTATGCAATACTGACGGTGAGACGCTGTCAATGTGACGCTGGTTATGTAATACTTACGGTTAGACGCTGTCAATGTGACACTGGTTATGTAATAATGACGGTGAATCGCTGTCAATGTGACACTGCTTATGTAATACTGACGGTGAGACGCTGTCAATGTGACACTGCTTATGTAATACTGATAGTGAGACGATGTCAATGTGACACTGGTTATGCAATACTGACGGTGAGACGATGTCAATGTGACACTGGTTATGTTATACTGGCAGTGAGACGCTGTCATTGTGACACTGGTTATGTAATTTTGATAGTGAGACAATGTCAATGTGACACTGGTTATGTAAAACTGACGGTGAGATGCTGTCAATGTGACACTGGTTATGGTTATGACACTGGGGCATATTTCATTTTGCTGATCTTATCATTAAATTAATAAAGTAAAGCCTTGTACAATCATTCCATGTCAATGTGTCCCCTGCTGTTTGAAGTCATTAAGATTTAGATAGCACATCGTTAGATCAGCTCACACGAGTCTGACATTTGAAATTTACCGTATGTATTGTACAGTACACACATACTCACCACACTCATACATCTCCTACACTTAAAAAGGACATAAAACATTACAAGCAAGTACTAATTGTACTGGGAAACTATGGATGGGAAGTGCCCCAAACGCCTCCACAGTCAGTGAAATCGAACAACATCTAAATTTCGACCAATCAGAAGCCTCCGTAAGGAAATGGCGGCCATTTTGTTCAAATATGAAAGTGGGGTTACGAGAGTGGCCGGTCTCCCATGATGTACCTTCATATCAAATTTCATCAAAATCGGACAATATGTAAATTTGGAGCAATCAGAGGCCAGGAAATGGCGGTCATTTTGTTAAAAAGTGAAAGTGATGTTACGGGTGTGACCGGTGTCCCATGATGTCTACATACCATTGGTACCATTATGTTCGCCTTCCCTCAAAATCCCTATGTACCAATTTTAGCCAAAATCTTAACATACCCCTATACTTGTGCAAAGTTTCATTAGAATCAAACAAATAATTTTCGAGAAAAAAGTCCGGACTTATCTAAATCACAATTACTTAATTATGTGTTCACATTTCATATGCATTCAGCACTAGTGTACACATTCTGTCACCAGAAATGAACATCATCATTTGAAAATCAAGAAATGTGTCCATGGTTACAGAATATTCTAGTAAAGTATGTTTGTGTCTTATCCAAAATAGTAATTGAGGCGTTTCTGCTGAAATAACTATCTGTAATACGTGCACGTGTATGGAGGACCAATTAGCCATAGCCATATTTCATTTTGACTAAGTACTGTTTAACCATTTGAATGTTTATTTTCGACGATGACGTATTCACTTCAATGTTTAATTCCGGACATGATATCTGGTAAATGAGGCTTTTTTCTTGAGCATCCTCTCTCTATGACATTACCATAAATAAGATATGACATTACGATAAAATATGACATAATGATAAATTATTGCATCATAATAAATAAAACATGACAAAATAGATTAGGATATGAGCAATTAAACATGACATCATGATTAATACGACAATATCATAAGATATGGCATTTAATTAAATTATGACATAATAGATAAAACAATAGTTTGGTTTATTATTGTTTAACGTCCTATCAACAGCTAGGGTCACTTAATGACGGCCTCCCGTGCATGTGACATGCAAGCCTGTGGTGAGTACGTATGTTCGTGTTAAATATCCATGTGATAGTCCGGAACTTTTGCCGATTTATTGTGCTACCTCACCGAAGCATACTGCCAAAGACAGCAAGCAGGACAACCCTCCCGATCACATTACAAACCAGTCGTCCCACAACCAAAATGCTGAGTGCTAAGTAGGAGTAACAACTACCATTTTAAAGACTCTGGTATGTTTCGGCCAGGGCGAAGAATCCAAAGCCATCCTCACATGGACGAACACTCAACTAAAGGCCAAAAGTGAGGCATCGTCAAGAGAGACATTATAAAGAAGAAAGTTAAGAAAGAAGAGAAAAGATAAAATCCCGAATTTAGTCGCCTCATACAATGGAGAGAGCAGTAACAATTCTTACGCCCTACCTGACATAACATTATTATGAAATAAAGCATAATAACTAAAATATGACATTATAATAAGATATGACATAATAAATAAACTATGGTTATTATGATATATATAAGAAAGATCCCTCGCGGTAAATTTTGAACGAAATAAAGTAAGCTTGTTATACCTGTTACCAGAAGTTACCAATAGACACAATGAAATGTGAAACCATGTTGACTGATTAAAATACCGTATAACGGGAAATTTTAGCGGGGCTTTAATTTGGCGATTTGGCGGGTCCGTATAAAGATCGCCAAAATTTAACCCGTCAAATTTTAACACCGCCAAATAAAAAGACGCGAACATTCCAATTTCTCCAATAGTTTCCGTTCCGAACGCCATTTACTTTTGATAGCTCAAGAGAGTAACGACTGGTGCGTAACGTTGGTTGTTGCCTAGCAACTGTCGGCCAAAATGCCGATAGGTACATGTAATAGAATAGCTAGTGAACAACTACTCACGATACATGTATAACAATACAAGTATGACATATCGCATCATAATTATTTTTTGTAAAAAACAAAGCCATCTACGCATACCATTCAATGAACTGATGTTAACACTTTACCTGTAGACTCATTGTTTAACTTACCTGCATGTATACACATCATACAATAGATGACCACGGCGATATCATACGGTTGATTAAATTCTCTTTGTCTCTTGCTTGTACACATACTTATATAAACACTAATTTGACAAATCTATATGTATGTGTTCGTCTGAAATTTTTTGGTAATAGTTTCCGGTATCGAGACAGAGGATCGATAATACACACTTCATCAACATGGATTGGATGTATGGACATAACATAATTATCTATATATACCGGTAGGTAATATATATGCTCAACGCCAAATTAAAACCCTAGATTTAAGGGAAATCGCTAAATTTTAACCCGCCAAAATTTAACTTTCAGTTTTCATGACGAAATCGCCAAATTTTATGACCGCTAAAATTTCCCGCTATACGGTACTCATCGACAAAACTGCATACGATTGTATCAGTTGTAAATACCCAAAGTTTCAACCGACTACTAAAACTAACGCTGAGTATTCCAGGAATCGGATCAGGACGGACATGATACCGTTTTACAGTTGTTTATTGTTTCCACAATACACGATATGAGCTCACCTATATCAGTATTACTGTATTAGCTGATTATTATCATTAAATCAATAAAGTATACACATGTTTTGTACAGTCATTCTATGTCAATGTGTCCCCTGCTGTTTTCAGTCATTAAGATTTAGATAACACATCGTTAGGTCAGCTCACACGAGTGTGACATTTGTAATTTATCGTATGTATTGTACAGGACAATACATTGGGGAATAGAAGATAATGACAATATCTCAATAAGTGTGTTAACCAACATCACATCGGTGTGGAGTTCACTGTGAGCCCTGCTAAGAAGGCCGACGGATTGTACCTGCGGTCCTCATTGTGTCATTTGTAAGAGGCCACTACATTTGAGATCTTTATCCGTTCATCTCTGAATCGGTTTCCGCTTCATGTCTCAACTTATATAGGGTGCCGTTTTACTTTTTCATTCCAATTCAAAAACATAAATAAGTGACATCACTTAGGCGTTTAAGTGATATCACTTATTGTTTTCAAAGTTATATCACTTAAACGTCTTAGTGATATAACCTTTTCAAACTTCTAAGTGATATCACATAGAAAAAGTAATAATCTATAGTTTTCTGTTATGTTTACACATTCAAAGGTATATCACATAAAAGTGTGAATAAATGACAATATCCTTTGTTGTTTAAGTGACATCATTTAAAAGTTTGAATAGATGACAATATTATTTGTTGTTTAAGTGACATCAATAAATTGGAATAAAAGTAAAACGACACCCGATACATTTACATCATCTCACTTGTATGCCTTAGTTGAGAGTTTGGCCATGATGGAACCTCATACAAAAATCATAAAAATACTTCCAACTATTGAGAAGCAGCGGGGATGTTAAAGCCTGATGTATTTCACTTCATGTCGCAAGAGGCGACTACTTATGGAAGCCACTACAGGATCGGTGGTAGGTTTTGATCGTAGGAGGGAGTGAGATTGGCAAATGTACTTGTCACGTGACATTTCAGTGATATGGCACTTTAAAGGATGGTCTTTATTTTGGCCCCTTTTAAGTAGGCAGCATCATTTGTCCTATCAATGACCATATTGTGTGACAGGAGCGTATCGTAACCCCACCACAAACGACATTGAGTATTAATTCTTTTGATCGGAAATTTGTTCATTGTTTGGCAGGCGATACAAATAACATACATACATTTTAAGTCATATTTAAATATTCGATCTATCACCATGAACATAAAGAAACAAAAACACGGTCTTTGCAAAATGATAAGTAGGTATTACATTTCATTAATTTAGGGAATCGAGGAATGACTAGATTGGTTTATAGAATGTTTTCTACACTGAAACATGGGGTATTACATCTGCTTATGGGGTTGATTATCTGTTTGAGAGATTTAGATCTATCAGTAATTTAAAGTTTCCATGAACATAGATAAACACAACACTTTTCAATCTTGTTGTCTTCTCGTCATACTTACGTACGTAATCTCATTTCTCTATTCTAATGGTTTGAAATATTCTATGATTTGTATTTAGTGTCACACCCGGAAACCAATCCTGTCTTGGAAAACAACCAACAACACTGTTCTTGTACCCTAAAATACCTTTGTTTATAGCAGCATATCACAGGTTACTGATGCAGAGAGGAACTTACTGATGGAACTTCTCGTCTGAATTAACAATTCTACTAAGGCACAATGATTCCTGCATGTTGATACTTCACGTTATCAATACCACAGTAATTATTATCATTTTATTCGAAATATTATTAAAACGCTTTCTACCAGATGTTGATCATTAACGTGGATTAGATATAATTTTATGATTGATCCTTTGTTACTCCATTAGCTTTAAAGCCGATAACCGATCTAGTCTCTAACTCTTCGTTTTAACATATCGTACACTAGTACCAATAGAATGCTCAGCTTTATAGGTACCTGTCTTTAATCTGTCAATTGCAGAATGTTGTTTGTAGTTTATGAAATTGCACATCGCATTTTATTCAAGAGGAGGGTTTAAATTTGATAAAGGTAGTCTTATACTTGAACATCATGTGACGACAATGAGAGAATGTCAGCTGATTGTAGACTAATTTCTGAAACGTGATCTCAGGAATGTTGAAAATTAATACATACAAATGTCATGATGCAATCTACTAATTAATACCTTGATTGTCTCTCTACAACAGTTGTCCGTGTGAAATTCATTTAGCGAAAATAAAGCCAAATTAGTTTTCTGTTTTATGTGTCAAAGTAAACTTTTATTGTTGTATTGCCTTTTAATCATCCACTCTGCTTTTTGAAATTCAAAAACAAAAATAATGCCAATGTGTAAATAAATTGATGACTCTAACTTTAAACAAACGTAAACCACTACAGGACAAAAAGTATTTCTCCTTGTTCTTTAGATAGGAACATATATGGAAGCAAGACCATGTGTTCTAGCAGAGTAAGCGTCTTCCGTGTCACTTACGCATCATATGCTTGCAAATCTAGGTCAAATCCAGGTTAAATCACATCCTCAAAATGGGAAGCAGGCTTGACAACCAAAACATCAGGCATATCGACGAGCAGCAGACATATGCTAGACTAGAGTCAATTTCCTTCGTAAAGTTCAGTAACAGTCATAGTGGCAATTAGCTCACAATGCAAACTAATCGGTTTGGTCAAACAAGTCATCCTTTATGCAATGAATGAAAGAAGAAAATGCAATTCCTTCCATATAAAGTTGGAAAACGTCAGATTAAATTCTTTGCATTCCATATGCAATTTCGATAGGCATCATCAACTGATATCACGGTCAAATTTCATGGTTTACATGCCCATCGAATTCAAAATTGGATCAGAACTACTTTTTTACATGTCTACAGACAGCATATTTGATTATTTCTACAAGAATCTGGACCACCTCGACCAGACTCAGGACCGATGCTCCAACAAATAGTCCCGTAGCTCCACCAATATCCGAGAGAAACTGATATATCTGGAATCAAACCAATTACAATTACCGGTAGGTTTTGTTTCGAACCTAGTAAGTTAATTTAGCTTCAAAGAAATTTTGGCTAGAAATGGTGTTAAACCTCCGGAACCTGTCAAAAAAAAAGAAAAAAAAAGAGAGAAACAAAAAACAAACGGATATTGTTGTTTACTATGTACTTATCAATTGTTTAACGAAATGGATACCGAAAATCACTTGGCAACAAAAACATGTTGTTAGCGTTGTTGAATGACTAGACCAACATAATGTTAAATGAGGCAAGAATATTACAATGTGAAATAAGATGTTGAAGGAATTCTGTACTCACATCATAAGAAGGGACCTCCTCTATGTGCTCGTAGTTTAGGTCTTCAAAATAGACATCCAACTTCACAAAGTTGTCCCTGAAGCTGTAATTAACACAACAACAATAAGGAGATATACACTATTCATTGATGAATTACAAATGATGTATACATATTATGTATTCATATAATATAGGTATATTGATGAATTTGATAACGAATAAAGTTTCAACGGAGTTTCAATTCCGTAAATGCATGCATCACGTATAGGAAATACGATCATATTGTTGATTGTAAATGATATCATACTGATATAACCTTAACTAACTGCTGATAATGAGATCGTCCTTATATGAACTTATAGTGATGACATCGTCCTTATATGAACTTAGTGATGGCATCGTCCTTATATGAACTTAGTGATGGTATCGTCCTTATATGAACTTAGTGATGGTATCGCCCTTATATGAACTTAGTGATGACATCGTCCTTATATGAACTTAGCGAACTTAGTGATGCAATCGTCCTTAAATGACGTCGGATATTGGCGATGCAATCGTCCTTTGGCAGCTAATGATGTCATCGGCCTTATATGACCTTTACTTTTGGTGTTGCTATCTTATATAATCGTGGCTTTCGGTGATGCCATGGTCCTTATATGACCTAGGCTTTTTGTGATGCTATCATCTTTATATGACCGTGGCTTTTGTTGATGCCATTGTCCTTATATGACCCTGACTTTTGGTGATGCCATTATAGTTATATGACCTGGACTTTTGGTGATGCTTTCGTCTTTATATGACCTTGGCTTTTGGTGATGTCATCGTCCTGACATGACCTTGGCTTTTGTTGATGTCTTTTTCCTTATATGACATTGGATTTTGGTGATGCTATCGTCCTTATATGACCTTGGCTTTTGTTGACGCCATTGTCCTTATATGACCTTGACTTTTGTTGATGCCATTGTCCTTATATGACATTGGCTTTTGGTGATGCTATCGTCTTATATGACCTTGGCTTTTGTTGATGCCATTGTCCTAAAATGACCTTGGCTTTTGGTGATGCTATCGTCATGATATGACCTTGGCTTTTGGTGATGCTATCGTCTTTATATGACCTTGGCTTTTGTTGATGCCATTGTCCTAAAATGACCTTGGCTTTTGGTGATGCTATCGTCCTTATATGACTATTACGCTGACGTTAAACCAAACACTCTTGGGATCGGATCTTTTATTTGATCCTTTTTGTGAGTTTCTTCGTTAGGTGATTCCTAGATACCAATCCTGTTATGGGCCATGTTGAAGATGTTAATCTTCGTAGCATTTAAAGGCAGTAAGTAAATAGTTTATGCAGTTTCCAAAGAAAGCAGATAGGTGTGAAGAGAGAAATACAAAGACAGGAAAGACTACACAATATGCCATGATTATTTTCGACCACACCTAATCATTTGAATGCTAACCAATCGTTCTGCATATATTACATACGCTTGAATGGAGTCTTCGGGCAGATCCATCAGAAGAAAGTCTTCGCATGTGTATCCCGTGATATTGACTACTTTCTTTGCTCGTTCTGTATCTTCACAAATCAAAGGTATAATTTCATGAATCTGTTGAAAAATTAGTATTGAAAATCATTAAATCTAAAATACAAGGTATTAAATGTGGTAACAAATATCTGATTTCATTTACGAATTAATTTCTTCAATAGATATTGCGTTCAAAAAATAAAGGATAATGAATGTTATTGTATGAATTCGTAACATAAACTAATAATCGTTAAAATGTGATTTTACACATTGATGTGATGGTTTCAAATAAGTGAAACAATTGGAAATAATAGAGAGGATTACAATCATATACAATTTTATCAAAGAGTATTATTTACTCATGACAAAAACGTATTGCCTATCATAGGCCTGTCAAATATAATAAAAATAATCAATAACGGATGGGATACATATTTCTTACCAGATATTCCTGTCGGGGCCAGCTATGACTCGATATTGTCTTAGTGTAAACATTCTCTCTGTGAATGAAAAGTAATTATTTCGTCACATGTCTGCATTAATAACACTGTCATTAGTTGACAGGAATGTCATATTGCCTTCTTTATAAATAATTTTCTTTACTTTAAATGTGCGGATATTATTACGGTCATTTGACTACTTACCTCAATGCATTGTCATATCATATGAATGGCATATATTTATTTATTCATTCATTCATTTATTTTGAATTAAAATGTTGCTATATATTCAGTATATTCCACAATTATTTGAAATCTTCAGTTTATACCAGATTAGATAAACGACAATAATACGTACAAACACGGGTTAGTACACGGGCAGTACAAATCGCCTTTCACTTGTGCCTGTCTGACAAGTATAGCACATGGAACTGTAATGGAGAAAAGCGTAAGTGATTGGATTCCAAACACGAATGTGACAGCCACATGATTTATGATTATATTCATAGATTCGAAATATATATATCTATCTATATGTATATATAAACTGAATGCGTTTTAATAATGCGCTGTTGCTCGACACTATTTTAATGAAGTTAGATATATGATACAAATGTGAAGGCACATAGGAAATTATATAAATGGGATATTATGGAGGTCTATACAGAATTAACACAATGCGCATACTTCAATTCCTACTGAGCGTCAGGTAACTATAAATGGATAGGCTCAAATACAAACTGTCCATCGTTCCACAGAATTTAGAAAAACTGGTGACGATGGATGGATCAATTGACACAATAGTCGGAATACAGCCGCATATGTCCTGTGTAAGTGTCACTTGACAAAGCTGCTCACATGCCTGAACAAAACGATAAATATATATTAAAATCATGGTACAAAATAACGTAAAAGTTTAAGAGAGCAAACTTTTGGTCAATCAAGCATATCAATGGACACAATATAGGTAAATCAATAATATCAAAGGACAAAATAATGATGAGTCAATAATATCAGAGGATATAATAATGGTCAGCCAATAATATCAGAGGGCACAATTATGGTCAGCCAATAATATCAGAGGACACAATTATGGTCAGTGAATGATATCAGAGGACATAATTATCGTTTGCCAATAATATCAGAGGACATAATTATGGTCAGCCTAGAATATCAGAGGACACAGTTATGGTCAGTCTATAATATTTTAGGACAACTTTATGGTCAGTCAATAATATTTTAGGACACCATTATGGTCAATCAATCTTACAAAGCATGACTCTTATGAGGAATAGAGGGGTTCTGGCATAAAAAACAGCAATTTAAGGATGGATGTTTAAGGTGAATCTCGCTCACTTTCAATAGCTTAGGTTATATTGTAATTAGATAGGACACGAACAAAAATTAATATAATTCCTGAATCCTACCATCTTTGAATACTCAATCCCGTATTGGTTGACATAATCTTTGTGATCTTCACAGTTCCCATGTGGATGTTTCAATCGCTGTATTTCTATCTGTAAATATTATCAAAACGATATGTTAAAAAACAGAATACGAAAAACTGAATTTAATTAAAATAATTAAATCATCAAGCCAAAAATATATCCATGCTGTTATGGTCACAATTGTATATAGCACTGGGGCCTTTTTCAGAAATATGCATCTTTTACCGCAAACTCAGAAAAAATACATATGATACAAATGAGCTAATTGCCCCCTCCCCGGAAACGTTTTTGCGAATTTTCCTGAAAGTAAGCCATACTGCTTACTAAAATTGATTAAGTTACTTCTGTCACATTGCACCATAGTAGGGATTCATAGGCTTTTAAAAATCACTGATTTAACTGAATTTTTGGGGTTTTTTCCCCCCAAGTTTGAACTGGAATGTCAGTTACTTACGCGATTCAAACCGATGGATGTTCTGCCAGGCGCTACATTCACTCCTTGCTCCTCGACGAAAGGATAAGAGTCTGGTTCGTGTATCACCAGTTTGATTCCGTTGCCACTACTAGACGGACTTACGTATTCGTAAGTCTCCATATCCAATACCAGTGTCAAACCTGTATTATAATTATTACCAAACCCTTAATACATTTTATTTTCAACTGATAAGTCAGTATATCTATTGAACGCATCTCAATGTGAAAGCCTATGCCTGATTATTTAATACATTTGTAATAATAATATCAATATGATTATAGGATACGTTTCCTTGCTTTATTGTTTTTATTAATGGGACCTAACCCAAAACTTTTCTCACAAGGGCGAACGCTCGAAGGCCTAAGTGAAGAGAAGTTAAAGAGTCGCTCCCTCCGAAACATGCGATGAATGCAACATGTACAATCAACAATCCTTATGCCCCAGCTGTAGGGCAGTTCAGCATGGTGACGTACATTTATAAAAATAGCACATTACTGAACAAAAATATGTGACATACCACTACAGGTACTACAAATTTATCAAACGGCAAATGTTGTTGATTGGTTATTACAAAGAGGTATTGACAGTAGCGATGCCTGTCCGATGCATACCAGAGTATATATTACTGGTATCATTGCTCTTTGTCTTGAAGTTGGCAAACTGGTTTGCCAGTTGTCAGTATAATGTGGCCGGATAATGAGCATTTCAGTGTGAGGGCACTGTAAAAGTGCCCGTCAGTAGTCCCACCATTCTTGGACGTCCATCTTAATGGCCTTGGTATATTAATAGTGTCGAAATCAATATCAAACCAAACCCTGTACAAAGATGCTAAAAGTTCCATCGTCTGTACCAAATAAACATCATTACCAAGATACCATATTCACCCCTTCTAGTCTTATAGCCTCAACAAACACGCGTGTTCCTTATGTTCTGTCAATGTGAGACAGGATCTGATACGTCATCAGGTAGTATGTATGACTGATGACATTACTGTATTATCTGACTGATATATTGTGCAAGCGTGCATTATGAAAATACGTCTGATTGGACCAGAAAGGCAAACCATCATCAATTAAACCAGTAACTAATTAGTGACTACAGTTAATCGGTTTATTTAATAGATACCGTATGGCGGTCCGGGTACCGTTGTGACGAGCTGGTCGGACTTGAGTGTGTAGCAATTCCCGAACCGAGTGCTGCTAATTGGTGTGAAAAAACTGAAACACAACACTTCGCAAATTACTGTCAACATCAATCTTAAATAACAATAATAAAACACGATGACGTGTTAAGATCTGTGCTTAATGTTGATAATACCGAAAAAATATACATAGAATTATGTAAACTGCAGAAGGCCAACGACCTCAGTCGTTCATTGTTCTGAATCAACCCAAGTTACCAAACATTGGCGCCAGAGAATTTTGAAATCATTAGCCTTTATTTCATTTGTTTATACTGTATGGAAATTACTCAGTCGATTCATTACAGGTAATGCCATAATTTAAAAGACTTTATCTACAGAACTGACAAAGTTGTTTGAAATTACGTAATGTAATTCTACTTTACAGACTATATGTAGACCTAGGTTTAGGGCAATGTCATAGTCACAGTCATTTAAGCATTGATGTCATTTTTTTTTAAATTTCATCGGGGTATGAAAAAATTTTGTTTCATACCCCGATGAAACTAAAAAAAATTGACATCAACGCTTATAATTAATTTTTGAAAATGATTTTCTAATTTAAAACATGTTTTATGTACACTTTTACTGGTTTTAAATGGTATTCTTTTTCTCAAATCAATATGCAACACCAGTAGCTAGCTACTGGTATTCATAGCCGCAATGAAAATTTAAAAAAATCTATTCAATTCATATATTTACATAACCTTGATTTAAAAAATTTATATCGAGAAAACGAGAAATTTTATTAAAAAGAAAAATTTGTCATGTATACGACGAAACGCCAAATTATTAGAACAGCCGGGAGAACCCGCCTATGCACCACGCCATTGTTTTAATGTCGTTCCGCATTTTCCGGTCTTTTTTGTTTAATTTTGTATAAAACAAAAAGAAAGAAGTATTAAAGTAAAAATAATATTAAATACAATCATTCAATATTTTTAACACTAATCTCGTACCAACGTTATCGATCCAAGGGAAGCTACTCTTCCTGTCTTACTGTCGATGGCGTATTAACATGACCCGATTTGCACGAGAGACAATGTTTTCATACGGTTTTCATAGTGTATTCATGGTCATATGTTTGTTGTTTTCACTTGGTATGTTCATATCAGCAAACCACATTTGGAATGTAAATATAGAAGAATGAAAAGAATTTTTCGACCAATCACATTTGAGTATTTACCATGAAAACAAAGAAAAATTAATTATAGTCTAAATGAAGATATATCGCGATGGCAGATGTAATGGCGTAGAATTATAATTAAGCCTTATTTGAAATATATCAGAGAGGCTTTAGACACTCCATAACATTATAGTAATAATTTTACGGTGTAGACCGGATATACCGTGTTACACTTGAACATTCTATTAACTTTTTACATTGTACTTTTATTGTCATGCTGAAAAAACTAACCTGGAGTTACATATCATGCTGTTGAAGGAGCAATGGAGTAGCATGTCATCAATGGTGTGGCCTATTCTCTCTACCGTGCTCCTATAAAAAACATATATAAAAAAAACCTATAATGGATTAGAATTTTCTTCGTGCTATTTTACACTTAACATTCATACCAACTTAATAAAAGGTTTTCGCATCAAAGCTAATAAAAGTCCATAACGTTGTGAAAGCAGGGAAGCTACTACCTTTCAATAGGAAATTTGAAAAAGGAGAAAGTTGGATTGAGCAATTCGGTGTTGGTTGCAATTACCGGCCATTACATACCTGTTCATCTTACTGATTTCACTCTTAATAAATATGTCTCTGGTTTGAAGTGGATCGGTGGGAATATAACTTAGTACATCCCATCCTTCTGTATTAAATCCGTGTTTCTCGAAATTGTTCAAGAACTGAAAGCCAGGATGATTTCTGTCAATTTCAACAGAAATGGGCTCCGAATACAGTTTCATCTAGGAGTATAAAAAATCATTTAAGATGGTTAATGTTATACAGCTTTAACACGATACTTCACTCGTTTGTTTTTGTACCGTTGTTCCATATTATTTATTTTTAAACGTTTCTTAACTAAATAATTTTAGTTTAAGTATTGCATGCGTTATAATGTAAAAGTCATGCCTTTGGATACTATTGTCCTTAACACACGGTTATCTTGTTCACGGCAGCATTCAGATCCGCGAATGTAACTACGTAGATATTGTTAACAAATACCTGTGTGTAAGAAAGCAACTAACCACAGACTCTGAAATTGTAAGAAATAGCTGCAAGTCCAGTGGTGTTTCCCTCAGCAAAGATTTCTTTACCGGATTCAGGTTACAAAATGTCACCCCTGGGAAGTTTAAAACTCCAAACTGTAAGTCCATTGTTGTTGTCTTTTGCGCCGTTGTATAAGTGTTATGTATCTGTGACAGCTGGAAACAGTATCCCACCAATGCCAGGATCCAAAGACTGAGCCATAGCAGCTTTTTGTAAGTCTTTGTGGCGCTCACAATATTGGCTACACCATGAATGGTAGTGCCCATCGCTAATTCGACCAGAACTTCTTTTAACTTTGTGTTACCTTCTGTTGCACTGTCTTCGGCAGGAATCTGTCAAAAATATAAATTCGTGAGTTCAATCACGTTGTTGTTTTAAAAAATAAACTAACAGAATATACATACAGCACCTATATTCGGTTTCGCAGCGTTCTACATAGAAAATATCAAAATATAATACCAGTCATAAAAAATTACTAAACCTTAGAATAGAGTCTAGTCAAGGAAGCACAGAGAATGACATTTACATAAGCGAATCGTGTGACATTCGGAATCGAAACAGTATACGCGAATCTGTTATATAGAGGTGGAATTTGGGAAAAGTCGACTGTATTCATTTTAGATAACCGTCCCAAGCTCATGAGAAGGGAAAGATTTTTTTAAGCTGATGAAGACCAACAAAGCTTAGCTAAACTAGAAGAATGCGTTTTGATAATTTTACTTCCAAAACAAGGTGAAATATTTATCATTTCGTTTATTTCTGTTGTATCCTCAAATCAATGCTGAAATTTAAAATTCATTTTTTTCTCTGTTTTCCCTTCACTGCATCAAGACTTGAAAACCTGATGCCAAATATCACTATTATTAATACAATCAATACGTATAAGCTAATTTTCGGATACCAAAATGCTAAACAATGGTAATTATATGTATGCATTTTGTTGTATAGTACTCTCCGGAAATGTGAAGGTGTTTTATCAACAATAGTTTTTTTTCTGATCCATAGCTATATTTTTCCTATATTTTTCTGATTCATTGCTTGTTTTAACTATATTTTTTTCTGATCCATTGCTATATTTTAACTATTTATCGGAAAACGTTTTCCTGATTATTAGCGACGAGATCGATCTTGAAATGATCAACCTTAAGATTTTTTTCTTTTTACATGTACATGCATATTATGAATATAAAGATAAGGTCAGTAAGAAGGAAAAGGTAAAATATAAAGCTAACAAATTAGCTGGCTGGTAAATTACTCAATTTTTATCTATTGCTAAAACAATGGGTTTCTGTTTAAAGTTTTACCATGTTTCGTGAGGTAACAACAGATACATGTCCTTTCATTTTTACATGTGTAATGTATTGTACATTCATATTAGGAATATAATGATAATTTATATATTCTATTTAAAATTGTCATTGAATACTAAGTTGTAATGTGAATAATAATATATCCAATTACATATGCGATGTATAGATGTATGTGGTTATGTGGAAAAAAATTGAATAAAAAAAAAAAAATTCTACTCACATCTCCCGCTCCATTTTCCCCTGTGTTCTCTATCTCGATGTCTGTGTTTTCTTTCTCCACTGTACTGGCGATATGCTAAAATTCAAAACTTGCATTCAGTTGTTAACACAGATAAAGCAAAATGTCTTTTCTTCGCAGGTATATTGTCCAAGATATTTCCAGAAATGTTTCTCTTTTTCCATTTTAACCACATATCACAACATAAGCTCAATTTCAGACATGCTACCAAAGTAAATATAATGGTCAATTCTACAGACATGCAGACCAATACACTCTCATAGACTTAAAATGATAATCAGAAAATAGCAATTAACACAAATATCCTCATCGCTGCAGATTACAGAACATGACACGGACACAGTCTTAGCTACAGACACATAAAATCAAATTCAAGACATCCGGATAATCCTTCTTTCCATGCATCATAACACAATGTTACCATATCCCTAAAACACCACAACCAATCTGCCTCCATCGTGCCCTTTTTAGGTCACCTGAGATAAAGTCTCAATTGATTGAAATTTGGCAGAAAGCGTCTATGGCCAAAGGTCAACCAAAATTGTGAATTATATGGTCCCCACCCCCAGGGGCCCGAAAGGCAGTGCGAATAAGGGTCAAATTGACTAAAATTTCAAAAATCTTCTTCTCAACTTCAAGATATGGTAGAATCAAATACTCTTCACAGATAGAAAGGTCTTAAGGTGCTTTACCAAAATTGTGAATTTCATGACCCTGGAGTCTCATGTTTGCACCTGGGGAGGGGGTCAACTTTACTATAGTTTATATAGGAAAATTACATTTTTGATTAGCATTTGTTTCATTTCTATTGGAATTCATTCTAACTTGGTTAACATTATCAGCATGGGATGACAGTTTGATGGTATGCACATGTTGGCCCTGACTGACCACCAGGGACTGATGGGCGGGGCCAAAAAAGGGGTAATTAGCTGAAAATTCTGAAATCTTCTTCTCAAGACCCAAATAAGATAGAATCAAATACTTTTCATAGGTGGATGGGTCTTAAGGTGCTTTACCAAAATTGTGAATTTCATGGCCCTGGGGTCTCATGTTTGCCTCTTTGGAGGAGGTACCCTTTGCTGTTGTTTATATAAGGAAATCACATTTTTGACTATCAACTGTGACATTTCTATTGGAATTAGCAGTTTTGGAAGACAGTTTGCTGGTATACATTTATTGGCCCCCAGGGGTCAAATTTACAGAAATATTTCAAAACTCAGGTGACCGTTAAGGTCCATGGGCCTCTTGTTATGTTATAGCGAAAGGAACATTAACAAAAAATGCTGTTCAGATGAAACACTTATAAAATACATACCTGCATATTGACATGATTAGACCAAGGTGACAGGGTGACCAGGGTACGAGTTCTCGAAAAACATCAGATTAAGAAAATCAAATTTTCCAGAGTGGAAAAAGCTATAAGATTTGGAAATGCGAGGAAGTATTTAAGTACGATTCTTTTTCTTTAAACATATTCCACTTAGTTGAACCCGTTAAAAGTCTCTTAAAACATACCATATCTACATCGCTTATTTAATCCCGAAATTGGATACAAAGATCACAACGAACATGTGCACCATTGGTATTCAGGATTCTGGGTCAGGTTAAAGGATTGCCCGTATTGCCACATTTTCATGGTTTTTTTTTCATGTTTGATGATTGACCCAGTCAGTGATCACCTGTACATAGGTAGGGGCAGTCGTGATGAAAACGTACATTGAATTGTTGGTAAAGTTTGCCCGACGACATTCCGAGATTTCGAGAGGAAAATTTCGCAAATGCTGTTATGAGACGTCAAATCAATTAAGGTTTCAAGGTATATCAATATCAAAAAGAAAGGACAGAACCAAAATCCCGATCCTATTGCAACCCACAGAACGGTCACCTACTGCGAGCAGGTCAAATTGATAACTTCATTAAACATATAGGACTGGTTGTCGGAACTACACAATCAGTATTTTCTGCTGTAAAGATTATAGCAAAAACACAGTGTTGATAGCAATGTATGGCTATCTTAAAATACCTTTATCAATTATGTGTTTAGATGAAAGCTAAAACAACATATCACCTATATCCCGACCGTCATTCATACCTGATAAACACAATGACAAATTCGAGTTTTATCCCTATCACACTTCGTCTGTCATAAAGATATATAAAGCTGATTTCAAGGACGACTGCACACAACTTTTGGAAAGGAGCTGGAAATGTTTATTCTACCTTGTTTAAGGAGCTGGAAATGTTTATTCTACCATGTAAACAAACAAACAACTTTTTTCCCACAATTTTCTCAATTTTACATTTGTCTAAAACTTCAATGGTTAACTGTGCAGCCGAATGGGGTAGATCTTCATTCATGTGACATAAACTGTTCAGAAATTTCACCTCGTAAAAAGCTAGTAAAATGACATTTGATAACAGACACACGAGAAGAGACGGTAAGCTGTATTTTAACTACAATGACACTCCACCGTAATAACACTTTTGTTACTCTCAATTTTCCCATAGAAAAGCATAACACAATCCCCAGCTAACATAATTCCATATGCCAACCCGAGTTTCAGTCCTCAACTTTAAATTTCCCATTGGAAAGAATAACAGGATCGCTGCCCAGACATTATACATTACTCCAGTAATACTCTGAGAAACCCTTAGGAATGGGGTCACCTGCCCGACCACGTGGGTATTCCCCGGGCACTCCGGTTAACTGCCTCAGTGAAACCCCTCGCGCGCTTCCATCCGGGCCAACACGAGTGATTAATATAAGTTAATATAACTTGTTTCGCAATTTTTGTAAATCAATAAAGTTTACATTGTTTGAAACAGAGAACAGGTGGCTTGTATTGATTTTATTAGTCGACTTACGTTTTTGGGCAAATCTTCTACCTTTGTCATTTTCTATCCTGAAAAGAACAACATTGCATTATCTTAATGAAAAAATACTGTTTGCATTTGATCATCCTCACTAGAAACAATCGATATTTATTAGTGTATTAGTATTGTATATTATGATGATCTGGCTACCCATGGAACATATATGGTTTGTATAGTTAAAGAATTTTAGTATGTGTTGAATGTTTATGTTCGTGGTGTAAAATATTCGCTATTTTCGGCGTTAAAAAGGAAACGTGACGTTGAATAGTTGTCGTTTATTTTGTATACTAAAAGTGTTTGATGATCTTATTTCAAACAAGCCAAAATACAACTACTTGCGTTTTAAGACCAAAACTATATTATGACATTATGAGTTTGGTGACAAAAAAAAAAAATCTTTTTGTAATCATTTCATATGAGCTTTTATAAAACTCGTCATTAAGTTTTAATCATATTGAACTATTTCGATTTAATTTAAATTACAATCACAGACCAATGTTATTTTATATTACTTTATGCTCGCTTTATATTATCACATTGAAATGTGTTTTTACAGATGTCAATTGATCACATTTTATGGTCATTTCACATTTGCACGTCCGTGACGTTGATTGAAATTTAAGTTGAATTGCGCCAATACGAGAACAAAATATTTTAAAATGAATTATTTTCACTCTTGGGAATTTTAACAATTTGTGTGTGTTAGATGTGTTTTTGGTGGAAAACTAATAAACCAATATTTTCATCGACATAGACAATTCACCAGCTTTACCATTCACTTATTAATAAGTCTTTGTATTTTTTGTGATGTGTAGAGAATATAAATAATTTCTTACCGTTGATGCTGACCACTTCAAGAGCCCCACAACTCTGTAGCACCTGAAGTAATTGACAGCCACACTGTACCTGATGATCTGAAATCAGTATATCTATACTGACAGCTACACTGTACCTGATGATCTGAAATCAGTATATCTGTACTGACAGCTACACTGTACCTGATGATCTGAAATCAGTATATCTGTACTGACGGCGCCCTCATACTAGTAAAAATATTCAAATATCGTGATGCTTGATAGCGATGTACTGTCTACATTCATAACGGGCTTATGTATTATTTACCAACAAGATGAAGTTGATTATGATATCTAAACCTGTTCGTGTATTGGAACCGTTACAATTAGCACGCTTTTTAAACACAATGGTCAGAATGGTTAAAAATTGGATGCTTTCAATAGCACTTTTGATCACGCCATATGAATTCTCTCGAGGGAATATCTAAATGTTTTGTTAATTAATTGCTGTTTGAAGCTAAACTGGCCTGAACGACAGGTGAGCTTTGCCATGGCGCAGCGTCCATCGTCCGTCAACATTTCCTTTAAATAACTACTAGTCCTGAACGGCGGAATAGAATTTCATGAAATTTGTTTTAGATCATTATTGAACAATATATATTATCTAATGTTATATAAATGGAGGATATGGCTTGCTTGGGGTAGGCGGGGCGGGGCCCAATAGGGGAAATATAGGAAAATATTTAAACCCTTCTTGTCCTGAGCGACTAAATGGAAAGTGATGAAATTTGATATGGGGCATTATTGGACAATGGAGATCTAACATTATATAAACGGATGGATTGGGTCCCCTTGGACCGGAGGTGTGGGGCAAAATAGAAGCAATTTAGGAAAATCCTTTAAATCACTACTTTTCTTGAACGCCTGAATGAATTTTGATGCAATTTGGTTTGGAACATTATTGGGCAATGGAGATCTATCGTTGTATAAACGGATGGTTTGGCTCCCCGGGACCGGAGGTGCGGGGCCAAATAGAAGCAATTTAGGAAAATCCTTTAAATCACTACTTTTCTTGAACGCCTGAATGAATTTTGATGCAATTTGTTTTGGAACATTATTGGGCAATGGAGATCTAACATTATATAAACGGATGGATTGGGTCCCCTTGGACCGGAGGTGTGGGGCAAAATAGAAGCAATTTAGGAAAATCCTTTAAATCACTACTTTTCTTGAACGCCTGAATGAATTTTGATGCAATTTGGTTTGGAACATTATTGGGCAATGGAGATCTATCGTTGTATAAACGGATGGTTTGGCTCCCTGGGACTGGAGGTGCGGGGCCAAATAGGGGAAAAATCACTTCTAGTCCAGAACTAATGAACGGATTTTCTCATAACGTTTAGTACATACATGTATGTAAATATGGATTGACGTTTGTGGTTAATTTCAGATAAATTAATGCCAGCTGAGAATGGATAATCGATAATGAAAAATAGCATCCTAATTAAATCTTGTACATGATGAGAAATGAAAAATGCAATTTAGTTTTGAAATAAAGATAAGGAAATAAATGATATTTGCAATATGAGTCATTTATTTCGTTTGAAATGATTATTATTTAATGATGTGATATATTATTTCTTCTGAAATGAGGATTTTTCTTTAGCTGGTATTTTTATGTAATGACCGGTTCTCCAATCAAACGGTGGTAAGTAGCTGATGGCCTTGTGCCTACGACGATGGATCAAATGGACGCACATCGCCGCGGTGCATTTTTAATGTATTGCCACTGTATTAGAAGTTATTTAAGGACCATTTATATAGGAGAATAGTGTTGAAATTCAAACACGAATGAATATTTATTTTGCACAAAAATAGTAATGTCATATACCAAAATGTTTGTTTGGACATGTAGTTTCTTAAAACCACCTATAATTTGCTGTAGACGCTATCACTTACTTCTGTAGAGTTATTTTGTGGTAAGATGACGCATAGAATAATCCTAAGTCACACAAATAATCAAACATGAAAATAGTCATGCTGTTATGCATGCTCACACGTGTCTAGAGCACACGATAGGAGCATTTGTTTTACCGGATTTGTAAACTAAAACCAATTTAGGCATGGTCCAAACACATATAGCAATACATATATGAACTTTCAAAATTCAAGAGGAAATAAATATTTCATTATCTTATTTCTTCGATATGCCTTGAACTTCATCCATGGATTTCTTAATTAGAAAATGTTGTCTATAAATGATTGCTGAAATGAGCCCTTGTCTTGTTACCATGAAATAGCTACCTAGTCAATAGAAGATGTAATGTAGAAATCTAAGGTAGCAATTTAGTAATCTATCTTGCAGCAAGATAGCTATTTTGTAATTACAATTTTATTAAACAAGGTGGCGTTCTTGTTATAACAAGATTTACCGATCAAATGTTGATAATATTGAATGTCTAGTAAGGGGAAAGGGCAGACATGCTGATGTTCGCAAACACAACCTAAAAAGTATTTTGCCATGCTTACTGAAATACCCAGTTGAGCGAATTGCTGGCTCCTTGGGTCTCTTATCAATTAGTCGATTACTAGTAGCAACAGTATTGACAAGGTTCCAGTCTATTAATTGTACCGATAATGTATAAACAAATATATAACGGCGGTTATCCGTTTTATTGATCGGCAAGCGAAATCAATTGAAATAACTACAGCATTTGAGGTCATATGACATCATTGCGAAATAAGCTTTTCCTACTTGTAAATAAGACAGTTTAGATGTGTGCGAAGATTATATTTACACGGCAGTCGCCATTGCTGAAACTATGGAACGCCGACAGGGTCAAAATTCGAACTGCTTATTTTCATATTTTTATTTGCTATTCCTAATTCCTAATGCTTATATTTCATTCTAATTTATAGTTATTCTAACGTGATGTTTGTTGTTAATGATACTGCTTCATTGTACATATCTACTTTGTATTCCCGTTTGCCCTAGTCCATACTTGCTTATGATGTAACGCTTCTTTCCTTGTTGCATTCTGAATATTCTAACATCCAAATGCAATTTGATTGTTGTTCTTTTTCTATATAATTAGCGTTTAACACAATGTTAACTATTTGATTACTGTTTCCATTTCAACTGCAGTCGACAAGAAATTGTTGTTATCAAGACAACATGAATGAGACATAGCACAAAGCCGAACGAAAGTTACAATATTAAATTCCGTATTATGACAACAGGCGTCGCTGTACAGCAAACAGGTGGGGGTGAAAATGTATATCCCGAGCCGAGGCCGAGCTCGGATCCCGAGCCCGCGCTTTAGTTATTTTCGTTTTTCTCCTCAACGGCTGAAATGATTAAAGTCATTCTATTGTATACTATGCATTGCGTCACTCATAACAACTTGTTGTTATTGTCACTAGTCAAAGCACCGCATTTTACATCTACTTGGGAAGTTCCGCCTTAACGTTAAAATGAGTTCTGCACTTGTAAAAGAATCATTTATGAAGCTATCACGAAAATGATAGACATAATAGAAGGGGAAAAACCAAACAAACAGATATGCCAATGTTAGTCCCTTTAGAACAAGATCTCCATTTCTGTGGGGCGACAGTCTACTGATATGTTTCAGCAACAGACCATTGGATACAATGAAGAACATTGATTAAGTTATAGACCGCAACGAAAACGTAAATATTGCACTTTGATCACTAACTGGGAGCTAGGACGGCGACTATCCTTTATTGTGATGATTGGACAGACAGATTGTCATAATAATAACGTAACACTACAGCGAGTCGGCTGAATGTAATGTGTCTGATCAATGGCATTGTAGTACGTTAATGAGATAGGACAATTAAACTCGTGGGATTGACGCGGAGAAGGCATCATTTCACGGGTCATTTGTATATTAATGACACAGACATGTACGGGATGTTATATTTCCCAGAGGAGATGTACTTACACATTCATACCATATCAATGTATATGTTTTATATTGACAAGCCATTCAGAATCAGAATCATATGATATTTTATTTCGCAGTTCTTATCTGTGTATAACTGTTGTTTATAACACAATAATTATAATGGCATACCAAAACTATAGGTCGACTGTGTAGCCCTTGCTAGACAATTACTGAACACTAAGGTATTATACTGCCTAAAACTTAATCAGAGAACTAAATGTTGTCACAGAAACGAGAAAATCGAAGCACTTTTTATAGGACAATACAGAAAACTGCCAGTTCTGCAGGGGTTATTTTTAGCCGGATTTTAGAACTTACCTCAGAATCCGTGCAAATCATATTAGTATGCAGATTATGGTCTATTGACAAACAGTTGTTTGAAAAAAAAAGTATTTGTCGGAGAGGATACTTTGATAAAAGGCTATTTTGAGATAGCCCTCAAAATAAGACAATATAAAAAAATAATTTCACCCCTATCCTCCATAACAATATTCGTAGTTTGAGAACGTAAGCAGTTACTTTCGAAAAATAGATTTTTTACAAAAACTGAAGCCATCAAACTTATCATCCTTGTATTTGGAAACCTGCCCTTTTGTTTATATTTTAAATTATGACATATTAAAGTATTGGACATTTTATACATGAGGATGTATAGGCGACGGTCAGACATGTTTATCACATTGTTATTATAATGTGACTGGGTGACGTACATCCGTGTCATCAGCGGACATTGTCATTGGTTATCAGGACGTAACATTCAGCTAACCAAACTTTTCTCACCAGACAAGACCTCTCCTCTCCGTAACCTTAGACAACTATAACCTGATAGATAGACAAGACCTCTCCCCTCCGTAACCTTAGACAACTATAACCTGATAGATAGACAAGACCTCTCCCCTCCGTAACCTTAGACAACTATAACCTGATAGATAGACAAGACCTCTCCTCTCCGTAACCTTAGACAACTATAACCTGATAGATAGACAAGACCTCTCCCCTCCGTAACCTTAGACAACTATAACCTGATAGATAGACAAGACCTCTCCCCTCCGTAACCTTAGACAACTATAACCTGATAGATAGACAAGACCTCTCCCCTCCGTAACCTTAGACAACTATAACCTGATAGATAGACAAGACCTCTCCCCTCCGTAACCTTAGACAACTATAACCTGATAGATAGACAAGACCTCTCCCCTCCGTAACCTTAGACAACTATAACCTGATAGATAGACAAGACCTCTCCCCTCCGTAACCTTAGACAACTATAACCTGATAGATAGACAAGACCTCTCCCCTCCGTAACCTTAGACAACTATAACCTGATAGATAGACAAGGCCTCTCCCCTCCGTAACCTTAGACAACTATAACCTGATAGATAGACAAGGCCTCTCCCCTCCGTAACCTTAGACAACTATAACCTGATAGATAGACAAGGCCTCTCCTCTCCGTAACCTTAGACAACTATAACCTGATAGATAGACAAGGCCTCTCCTCTCCGTAACCTTAGACAACTATAACCTGATAGATAGACAAGACCTCTCCTCTCCGTAACCTTAGACAACTATAACCTGATAGATAGACAAGGCCTCTCCCCTCCGTAACCTTAGACAACTATAACCTGATAGATAGACAAGGCCTCTCCTCTCCGTAACCTTAGACAACTATAACCTGATAGATAGACAAGGCCTCTCCCTCCGTAACCTTAGACAACTATAACCTGATAGATAGACAAGGCCTCTCCCCTCCGTAACCTTAGACAACTATAACCTGATAGATAGACAAGGCCTCTCCCCTCCGTAACCTTAGACAACTATAACCTGATAGATAGACAAGGCCTCTCCCCTCCGTAACCTTAGACAACTATAACCTGATAGATAGACAAGGCCTCTCCCCTCCGTAACCTTAGACAACTATAACCTGATAGATAGACAAGGCCTCTCCCCTCCGTAACCTTAGACAACTATAACCTGATAGATAGACAAGACCTCTCCCCTCCGTAACCTTAGACAACTATAACCTGATAGATAGACAAGACCTCTCCCCTCCGTAACCTTAGACAACTATAACCTGATAGATAGACAAGACCTCTCCCCTCCGTAACCTTAGACAACTATAACCTGATAGATAGACAAGACCTCTCCCCTCCGTAACCTTAGACAACTATAACCTGATAGATAGACAAGGCCTCTCCTCTCCGTAACCTTAGACAACTATAACCTGATAGATAGCCAAGGCCTCTCCTCTCCGTTATCTTAAACAACTATAACCTGATAGATAGACAAGACCTATCCCCTCCGTAACCTTAGACAACTATAACCTGATAGATAGACAAGACCTCTCCCCTCCGTAACCTTCAACAACTATAACCTGATAGATAGATAAGGCCTCTCCCCTCCGTAACCTTGGACAACTATAACCTGATAGATAGATAAGGCTTCTCCCCACCGTAACCTTAGACAACTATAACCTGATAGATAGACAAGGCCTCTCCCCTCCGTAACCTTGGACAAATATAACCTGATAGATAGACAAGGCCTCTCCCCTCCGTAACCTTGGACAAATATAACCTGATAGATAGACAAGGCCTCTCCCCTCCGTAACCTTAGACAACTATAACCTGATAGATAGACAAGGCCTCTCCCCTCCGTAACCTTAGACAACTATAACCTGATAGATAGACAAGGCCTCTCCTCTCCGTAACCTTAGACAACTATAACCTGATAGATAGACAAAACCTCTCCTCTCCGTGACCTTAGACAACTATAACCTGATTGATAGACAAGACCTCTCCCCTCCGTAACCTTGGACAACTATAACCTGATAGATAGACAAGGCCTCTCCCCTCCGTAACCTTAGACAACTATAACCTGATAGATAGACAAGGCCTCTCCTCTCCGTAACCTTGGACAACTATAACCTGATAGATAGACAAGGCCTCTCCTCTCCGTAATCTTAAACAACTATAACCTGATAGATAGACAAGACCTCTCCCCTCCGTAACCTTAGACAACTATAACCTGATAGATAGACAAGACCTCTCCCCTCCGTAACCTTAAACAACTATAACCTGATAGATAGATAAGGCCTCTCCCCTCCGTAACCTTGGACAACTATAACCTGATAGATAGATAAGGCTTCTCCCCACCGTAACCTTAGACAACTATAACCTGATAGATAGACAAGGCCTCTCCCCTCCGTAACATTGGACAACTATAACCTGATAGATAGACAAGGCCTCTCCCCTCCGTAACCTTAGACAACTATAACCTGATAGATAGACAAGACCTCTCCCCTCCGTAACCTTGGGCAACTATAACCTGATAGATAGACAAGGCCTCTCCCCTCCGTAACCTTAGACAACTATAACCTGATAGATAGACAAGGCCTCTCCCCTCCGTAACCTTAGACAACTATAACCTGACAGATAGACAAGACCTCTCCCCTCCGTAACTTTGGGCAACTATAACCTGATAGATAGACAAGACCTCTCCCCTCCGTAACCTTGGACAACTATAACCTGATAGATAGACAAGACCTCTCCTCTCCGTAACATTAAACAACTATAACCTGATACTTAATAATTAAGAATTACCTTTACTTTTTTGACTATGTTGAGTATTTGTCTGAATAGATATTCAGTATAGTATGATATTGTGAAGAATTTTTTGAAACTATAGGCTCAATATAAGTTAATTAAAAATATCAACTTCAACTTTTGTGTCAGATGAATGATTGAAAATTAATTAAGCATTTTTCTTTAATTATTTGTCTTTTATTCATTTGTTTTAGTGTTTAAGTATAACAAATCAGGAGATATATAGTGTACAGTAATAAGATTTTGGTTTGTTTCTTCGTTTATAAGGGAAATAACTCGTTGAACCTCTCTATAAAGGACACTTTTGCCTTGTCCCTTAGGTGTCCTTTATACACAGGTTCGACTGTAGATAGACAAGGCATGAAGAGTTAATGGTTACTCGTATATATAGTGTTTATATATGAAATAGTCTCCCTCGAACTCGAACAATGCATAAAAATAATCTTCTACGAAGTCAATTAATTCCTGAAAATAACATAAACATCTTCTATTACCATCCAGGAATGCACAATTACTTTTAGAAAATTTAAATTGTCTTCTTAATCACCTCAACTACTATTTTAGATAAGATATCAAACTTTACTGGAATATTTGGTGAAATAGGACAATATTTCTAATTTTCTAAAAGTAATAGTGCATTACTCGATGTTAACAGATGATACTCATGCTATTTTCACGCATTATGTGACTTTGAAGAAGGTGAATTTGTATATTTCTATAGTCAGGATATTTGCAGTCTTGATATCAGTGCACTCATTCAAGTGACGTCAGTATTGTTTCGCTCTAGACCTGGCCTTGGACATCAGACTCTGGTTAGTTCACCTTCTTCCGAGCCATGATTCTTTATTAATAATGAAGTCTATTGGTAACAATTTTGTAGAAGGAGGTGATAAATGGGAAGTAACTCCTGTTACAGTGTAGACGGTACGTTTACAGACCTGTCGACCCGTTCAGGAATAAATCAACCCACTAACGAGACGGTTACAAAGTACTTCGTCAATTGAAATATGCGTTTAACAAGCAGGGGATGGAATTGTATGGAAAGGGGAAAAGGTGTCTGGAAGTATTGGGAAACGTATTCAACTTGTATTCAGCTGGAGAAATATTCGTAAAATATGCTTAGCAGGACAAATCTATGTCAAATAAGAGAAACATACTGTATTTGCTGTGGAATGTAGTTTTAATCAGAGAGAGTATGTTTGCTATAATGCATTTTTATAATAAACAAGAGATAAGTAGGTTTCGAAGTAGAAAAGAATGTTTAGCTGAAACAGAATAAAGTTTATATATACCTTGATGATTCAGTCGGAGAAGATAATGTTTAACAAAGGGGTATATAATGGCGAAGAAAAAATATCTATTTACGCGTGTAAACAACCAAGGGTTCCCAAACATGATAGCTAAGATAGCATTGCGCGCGAGTTGTCTTTCCTTGGAGGTAATCTTTGCCATTCGAGTAATTCCCACATTTAAGGCTGAAAACAATCTGTTTTGGGGTTAAATGCCACTCCTAGTTATCAGTTTATGTGTCGATAAAGCGGTACATTAGGTAGATATTATACCCACTTTCATATCGTTATAAAGAGGACTGCCATATCACGTTCAGGTTACTGACCACTCGATTCCGGTGCCAGTTCTCATTATTATCAAAACATCCCATCCTGTCCCGTCTTATAAATAAAAGGCCGTTGACCAGTATAATTTGTGTTTAATGTTGGAATGTACTAGTGGTTACAGAAATGACCGATTTAACCAAGGTTGACGTACTGGACTACAGACAGGGTGATAGTAGAGTTAATCTTAGCATTTAATAGTTCCGATGTCATGGTATATCCGCATCAAAAGCGACCACATAGGAAAAATGTCCCCAACAAAATGTACGTTAGTATCGACGATAAGAAATGCCACCGGAATACATCTCTTCAGGATGGTCATCATCAGGACAGTTTGTTGTATTTTTGATAAAATAACTTGGTCTCAATCAGTACAAAATGAATTCAAATCGTATGTCTTATCACAGTCCTGGAGATGAAAAGCATCCAGACCAACAGTCACTGGTCATCTAATCAAACCGTCACTGGTCATCTAGTCCAACGGCACTGGTCATCTAGTCATCTAATCCAACCGTCACTGGTTATCTAATCCAACCGTCACTGGTCATCTTGTCCAACCGTCACTGGTCATCTAATCCAACCGTCACTGGTCATCTTGTCCAACCGTCACTGGTCATCTAATCCAACCGTCACTGGTCATCTTGTCCAACCGTCACTGGTCATCTAGTCCAACCGTCACTGGTCATCTTGTCCAACCATCACTGGTCATCTAATCCAACTGTCAATTGTCATCTAGTCCAACCGTCACTGGTCATCTAATCCAACCGTCACTGGTCATCTTGTCCAACCGTCACTGGTCATCTAGTCCAACCGTCACTGGTCATCTAGTCCAACCGTCACTGGTCATCTAATCCAACCGTCACTGGTCATCTTGTCCAACCGTCACTGGTCATCTAGTCCAACCGTCACTGGTCATCTAATCCAACGTCACTGGTCATCTTGTTCAACCGTCACTGGTCATCTAGTCCAACCGTCACTGGTCATATATCAAATTCAAGATAGTATTTGTAAACATTAACAAATTCCTTCGATATATATATGATCACTGGATATCCTGCCGTTATATATGTCATCGCTCCCTTGATGTTTTAAGTAATGTGTGAACAGCCAGCGGGATATCCGACTAGTGATGATCGGTTAGGTTATGATTGTATGGGTGAACGTGTGACCCTGTTGTTAGGGTCGGTGTTACTACGATAACTTAGGCAGTCTTTCACAGCCATATCACGTCAAATTACTTCAACATGTGAGTTAAATGATTTTTATTTTAATTTTTAAACAGCATCCCACTTTGGCATTTGATGATTAAACCGTGTGAGAATGTTTGAAGTCGATGACAATACGAAATTCATATCTAGAATAAGATGATCATCATTTTGTTTTTCGCATATCTAGAATATTATTTATTGGATGGCCATGATATGTTTTGTGTTTACACAATTAGATTAGGAAAGAAAGCTTTTTTGATTTAATGAACTTTATTTGTTTTCGTTGATTTGATGGTTAATCCGTGTATAGGCTTTTGAAATATCAGGGAAGTAATAGATAGAGTAGATGCAGAATAATGAATATCAAACTGCATCATACAGCTTAGACTGGTCACCAGCACTTAAGTTCATCATACAGCTTAGACTGGTCACCAGCACTTAAGTTCATCATACAGTCTAGACTGGCCTCAAGCTCCTAAGTTCATCATATAGCTTAGACTGGTCACCATCACTTAAGTTCATCATACAAATTAGACTGGCCTCAAGCTCCTAAGTTCATCATATAGCTTAGACTCGCCACCAGGTCCTAAGTTCATCATATAGCTTAGACTCGCCAACAGGTCCTAAGTTCATCATATAGCCTAGACTCGCCACTAGGTCCTAAGTTCATCATACAAATTAGACTGGCCTCAAGCTCCTAAGTTCATCATATAGCTTAGACTCGCCACCAGGTCCTAAGTTCATCATACAAATTAGACTGGCCTCAAGCTCCTAAGTTCATCATATAGCTTAGACTCGCCACCAGGTCCTAAGTTCATCATACAAATTAGACTGGCCTCAAGCTCCTAAGTTCATCATATAGCTTAGACTCGCCACCAGCTCCTAAGTTCATCATATAGCTTAGACTCGCAACCAGGTCCTAAGTTCATCATACAGTCTAGACTCGCCACCAGGCCCTAAGCTTCTAAGAGGGACGCTACATTTGAAGGACTGTACCGGTTGTTCCGCCTCTCTTCAACACCTTCAGGGAGTGAAAACATTTCATTAGGGAACATTTTGACCTCGTTCTTTCTCCATATGATTTAGTTCATATTCTAATCATTTTATTTCCTACGGTCGTTATACATAGAAGAAATGTCATTAGGCCAAATAAATAGTTTATTAAATGAGTGAAAAACCAAACGAGATAAAAACCAAACGAGATAAAACCAAACAAAAAAGTAAAAACGATTCATCTACAAGTCGTTATGTTCTTAATACAACATACTGCTGTTTCTTAGTTATCTAACTCGGATTCACAGACGTAAGAGTTTTGCCTGATCCTCGATCATCGTAATATCCAACACGTCTTCAACAGCTACAGTTCCTGATATTAAATATAGACGAAATAGCACTTGGCGAAACCTATTTATTTCCCACTTATTACCCAACATGTCCGCCCCCACGTAGGGCGTTTTTCTGTAACACCAGTCTATGCTGCTCTAGTGAGTATTAACGCCTTTCGGTTACAAGTACCGTATCAAAATTTAATTGTGGAAACACTTGTTGTCTAACAGAAATGGCAGAATCATGGCAACCGAATACCTATAAATCAACTCCAATGTCCCTCTGTTACAATATCTTACGAGACATACAAAGTATACTGAAGTTTTCTTAACTTACAGCTGCTTTCATGATCGTAGATCATAGAACAATTTTTTAGTTGGATTTGGCCCGCTTAATCTATTTCCCACGGAAAGTTAGTTACCTTTAATTGTCAGTGTACTTTTCTTTTGATTTTAGGTTGTAGTTAGTTAAGACGTTTGTTTCTATTTCAAGAATATCAGTCGAATATATTGTCTTCGGTTTTTATTCATATATTGGTTTGTTTGGTTTGTTTGGTTTGTTTTTGTTTAACGTCCTATTAACAGCCAGGGTCATTTAAGGACGTGCCAGGTTTTGGAGGTGGAGGAAAGCCGGAGTACCCGGAGAAAAACCACCGGCCTACGTTCAATACCTGGCAAATGCCCCACGTAGGTTTCGAACTCGCAACCCAGAGGTGGAGGGCTAGTGTTAAAGTGTCGGGACACCTTAACCACTCGGCCACCGTGGCCCCTTTTTTATTCATATAACTAAATCATGTAAACAGGAGCAATTCAATGTTGAAACGATTGTAAAACATACACACATGCAAATAGCATGTTTTAAGTAAAATACATGTATTTGGTTTGATATTTTTGCTATACTTTTGACACAATGAGGCCATTTGAGGACAGAGCCCAGGGATGATAAGGCCAATGACGGACGTTTTTACAGGTCTATCACACTGTAATCGACAGGTAGCGACAGTCCACGTTGTCACATCATACTAACGACGGGCGAAATAAGCCGTACTGAAGCAGAACAGTACACTATTGATTAATGAAACGTAGTGTATTTTTTCTTCTGTCTAAGACAACATAGAATACCGAAACCATAATTCAAACTTGAAATCGATAAAACTATGGCAAAATATAAACAAGAATATATATTTAGATGGAGAAACTTAAAACAGTTCAAGAGACAAGGTGTTCCGGAAGAGTAAGAAGTGTCTTCTGCTGTATCAACAACACCCGCCATACAGATATAAGTTAAAGCCGGGTCACATTCTCAAAAAGAGAAATTAGGAAGCAAGCATGTTACTATCAAGAAATGGAAGGCTAACTTTAGGAAATCAGTAATCGCAGATCATAATAACATGTATAGGGTCTTATGTTATTTTAATAAAGCACTCAAGAAGCTAGAATCAGTCGTGATGGGGTGAAACGTTTTGAAATGAAAAAGGAATTTGGGAAAATGATGGAACTCATAAAAGTTATGAAACAATGTCTCATATTCCACAGTAGACATTGAATCATCGATTACATGTGGTACACAGATATATCAACATTGACGTAACATAAATATATGACTAAATCCTTTGAATGATGCAATATATGACACGTTTATAGTCCAACATTCTTTCCCTTCAACATTTTGGAACCCACGCACTTTTAAATGATGGGGAGTTTGGAAGGAAAAATAGTAATACTTTACGAGCATTTTATCGGAAAATACAGTTTTGAAAAAGATAAAAGCAATCACACTTACACAATATAGTTTATTGTCGTGTTTCCATATCTACCAATATATGACGTGTTTAAAACATTACTGTCATTTTTCTAAATATAAAAAATCTATCTACAAAGTTCAACAAATTTATCTGTTTAGATCTTTCCATTCGTGTAAGTGCCGAGAATAACATTTACAACCTATTCCAGAATCTCCATATCTCTCATAATCTCTGGGATAATCATATCTTAACTTCACGCGGGCAGCCATATTGCTTGATACGGGTACTTTTGACAGCACGAGACCGACAAACGCTGTTAATTTTCTCGGTCGGCATGTTTGTTAGAGACCATGACGCTTTTGATGTAAGCCGTATGCAGTTTAATCGTAAGACCTAATCATCCAAACGCTCCAAGTGGGCTAACACATTTGTGCGACTGAATGTATTTTTAAAACACAGCATGTGTGGTTGCTTTCTACCCATGATTTCACCACCAAAGGTTAAGGCAGAGGCCAAGGTCAAACATTAATAAAATGCTTTAAAAACAAGTCTATACTGTCGTGTTAACGAGACAAATAGTACTAAATATGACCGAAGAAGCGACTATCACACTGCACGATATCTAAATAATGTGACAGAGTAGAATGCGAACATAGTCAGGTAATGGTAATTTCAGTAAAACAAGAATAAAAACTTGTAGTACCAAAATTGATCACCTTTTAATTCAAAGATTTTTCTTAAGGCGTAAATCCGTAGTAGTGTGCTAGAATCAATGAGATACGAGAAATCTAAATGATTCATAGGGCATTTTCCAAACCAACCAATGAATTGACATGAAATCATCACAACAAAAACGGTACGATAAGCTGTACTCGATCCATGGGATTTTTACCGAAGTGATGTGATTTTTGGCGAACCGAGTCGGTGTCACATGATATTTAAAATGAAGCGTAGGAGGCGTGGCTGAATATTCCAGTGCGGATGCAGAGCGGCAGAGTTTTGCGGGTTTTCTGTTCAAATAGGATATTCATTCCATCACAGTTTTTATTTATAAATCTTAGAAATTACTGTACAACACACATCTGGCATTCGAACGAAGGAATGCCCCTTTAAGTGTTCTATTTACATACATTGTATATAATATAATCCATTTTAGCAGGGGGCCGCGGTGGCCGAGTGGTTAAGGTGTCCCGACAGTTTAACACTAGCCCTCCACACCTCTGGGTTGCGAGTTCAAAACCTACGTGGGGCAGTTGCCAGGTACTGACCGTAGGCCGGTGGTTTTTCTCCGGGTACTCCGGATTTCCTCCACCTCCAAAAGCTGGCACGTCCTTAAATGACCCTGGCTGTTAATAGGACGTTAAACAAAAACAAACCAAACAAACCAAACCATTTTAGCAGAAGACGCTTAACCTTCTGTAACATGCGGTCTATATTCCGTGTACTCTACCATCGGTCTACATACACATATATATTGTGTTAACCTTTTACCCATGTCTTATCCTTTGTGAGTTAGAATGTTCTGCTTATTATTGCAATGTTAGAGACGGTTAAATACAGATAAATCAACTTTTAAGTGGGCGTTAAAAATTAACACCCTACATTTCCGAATTGAGTTGAACACGCCGTGTTTTGTGGCAGGTTGTAACAACCGAGAAATCCATATCAGTGACTATAATATTAATAAGATATTCATGTCTCAGCGTAGGTTATTCCAAACGCCTGTACAAAATTGCCGATATCTTATGATAAGTAAGTAATAAGCACTGCATGTTTCGCGGGGGAGGAAACATTTACCTAGATACAGATCCGTGCACGATATTGCATGTGCTTTATCAATGTTGATTTATAACAACTATCATGCATATCCATGGTTGTAGTGTGTTTTCTTCCTATTCATCTCGCTGTCTTGTTGCAAAGAAAGGTACAAACGACACATACGATATCAGTACCGTTTTGAGAGTTAGAGGAAACAATAAATACAACTGCAACATACAGCTGTTTCATCCTTCTAGGACTCATCAGTGATGATAGCAACATCATACAGCTGTCTGTTTTGTCCTTTTGTGACTCGTCAGTGATGCTAGGAACATCATACAGCTGTTTCGTTCTTCTATGACTCGTCAGTGATGCTAGTAACATCATACATCTGTTTTGTCCTTCTAGGACTCGTCAGTGATGCTAGTAACATCATACAGCTTTTTTGTCCTCATAGGACTCGTCAGTGATGCTCGGAACATCATACAGCTGTTTTGTCCTTATAGGACTCATCAGTGATGCTAGGGACATCATACAGCTGTTTTGTCCTTCTTTGACTCGTCAGTGATGCTAGGGACACTATACAACTGTTTCGTCCTACTAGGTTTCGTCAGTGATGTTTGGGACATCATACAGCTTTCCCGTCATTCTAGGACTCATCAGGAGCAGAAAGTGTTGAAAAACAACAAAGAATACCGACATAATAAAAAAATATCCACAACAAATATAGATTTGTATAGAGACCGTTGAAAGGTACATGAAATTGGAGGAATATGAAAGGTCTCTGATACCTGATCTGATAAGCTGTTCAATATAATCCGTCTCTTATGTAAACATAAGAAGGCCGGCCAACAGAAGGGCAGTTTGTTCCTATGGGTATGTCAATAGTTTGTTGGAAGATCTTGTCACCAAATTCGATAAAGATGTTGTCGGTCAGAAACTCTCTCGATTATATCGTTGGTGTTTTTCCATGGGCCCTAGTCGTATGTATAATGCTGTTCGCCTTTCTTAGGAAGCGACGGAGAAAACTAACTTCATTTTTGCCAAACTTCATAAGAGATTACTTCTTCCTCGACTGTCCTCGACTGTCCTCGCCAAATTACTAGTAACTTAACACAGCTTATTCCTATACTCGGTGTTCAGACATGCACGTCTGTAAAATGTGGCTGTATTTATTACAAATACGATATTCGTTCTATTGTAATTGGAAGAGTTCTTATGTGACTCGAGTATGATGCTTAATTTGAACTCATTCATTTCATAGTTAGTACTTGTTAATAATTTAAACAATTATATTAATTATACATAAGACGAAGATGCATTCTATATGGTTTCTTTTGATAAATACAATTCTTCAAAAGATCACAGCACTCCATGGAGAATGTATTGGCTCGAGTGTTGAGTTATAGAACTATGCGTTATAGAACGGAAATGCTTTTTAACCAACCGCTGCATAAGTTGGTATTTATTGAGCATGACTGATGGGTAATACATATATATACCCCTTACCTCCACGTATTAACTACTTTGTGGGAATTACGTCAGACAAACAATGCTAGTAACAGAAATTTACATCATATTGCCCTCCATTTTGTAAAGTTGAACCAACGGAAGTAACTGTTCAGCGACACTAGCGGATTGTCATAATGACATACCAAGGGCGGTAACTCCAGCGAGGCCTTCCGAGTGACAACAAGGTTAACGAAAAGGTAAGAGAATATCGGGTATTTATTTGGCGGAATATTTAAAGATCTTGTGGGAAACGTCAAATACGTTTCATCTAGAAAAAAAAGTAAACTTAATTATGACATCGTCTGACAGAAGTTATAAGGTGACATGGCTCATGGAAAATGTGTGTAAATGTAATGACAATAATTATATTGATTTAGCTGAAATCAAAGCAAAATGTGGATCACCTATCACTAGTGCAACGTTAGGTAATCATATCAAACAACTTTTTCCTGGAACTAAAGTGAAAGCTGGTCGTAGCAGGACTGATTGGACAAAAACTACACAAAGGTATTATGGACTTTCATGGAAAGCAGAGACAGACATTAGGCCTACATCTGAACCGTTTAAATTCCCAATCAACTCAATACCATCTGATTTTTTTGTCATCTCCACTTCACCTTTAAAAACTGTAGCTGGTCATTTCACAGGTAATGTGATCAATGGAAACAAAGTATTGTCAGAACTTGTTTTGAACTCGAATCACAAATGGTCTCTTTCTGTGCAAGGAAATGTTGTAAATCTGGAAAGTTTGGGAATAAATGACAATTTTACTGACACCGAATGTGTATTTAATACAGTGCGACAACTCAAATATTGCAATGATATGCATACCATTGGGGAATCCCAATTGGATACAGGTTTTTTTTAAAGAAAATGTCTCAAGAGTTGGCGATGAAAATGCTTAAAATATTCGATACAGAGCCAAGGCATGTGTTAATGTACTGCCTTTCAATAGTTCAAATAATGCATCAACAACATGTAAAAATTGTAAGTAAATTATCATATCACTGTGACACAACAAATGAAAACAAGGAAAATGTCACAACCCAATTTGTGGACAAATCAGTCAATAATAATGAAGTGAAAAATGTTCAAAGTGACATGAATGATGATATTATTCTATGTGAAAGTGACCATAATGATATATTTACATTCCTAATGTGGTTTGCTGATATGAACATACCAAGTGAAAACAACAAACATATTACCATGAATACACTATGAAAACCGTATGAAAACATTGTGTCTCGTGCTGATTTTCCACACATAGCATCAGAAAATTATCAATACGCTTGAAAAATAGTCCTCGTTTCATTTCCGTAAATTATGTTTTCTTTGTAATCTATTTACATAAATTAAATCTAATTTAACATAAATTATTGTATTCGATGTTATTTCATGTCTCTTTGTTTTAAATAACAAGCAAAAAATAAATAAACAAACTACTGCAAACTGCGGAGCGGAAGGACACGGTAAACGATGGTGCATAGGCTGGATCTCCCGGCTGTTCTAATAATTTGGCGTTTCGTCGTATACATTTTTCTTTTTAATAAAATTTCTCGTTTTCTCAATATAAATTTTTTAAATCAAGGTTATGTAAATATATGAATTGAATAGATTTTTTAAATTTTCATTGAGGCTATGAATACCAGTAGCTAGCTACATATCCTCCGAGGCGCGTTACCGCGCGCCTCGGGATATGTAGCTAGCTACTGGTATTCATAGCGCAATGAAAATTAAAAAAAATCTATTCAATCCATATATGTCAACAATTTTTAAACAATTTTTTCCAGAATGTAGTGTCAATATGAAAAGTGTTCTTACGTCCCGAAAAAATGGCAATAGAAAGACATCCGTTTGGCCGTAGGTGGGGTAAGGATATTATTAGATGCTGTTTGACATTGTGGTGCCGAAGTCCGAGAGGCTACACTGATCTGCGAAACAGTAATTTATGATTTTACCTTCTGAAAAACTTTTACAGAAGTACAAGAATCAAGTTTCACAAGACGCTGGAATAAATAAATAAATTATGCACTGGATGGCTCACGAGGCTCAATTAAAAAACATTCCCCCTGAAGGTTTGGAAGGAGGCCTGTTGTTTGATGAAATGGCTATACAGCCAGACTTACAATTCAAAATGAAAAATGGGGAGGTGCAACTGATTGGTTTTAGTGAATGTACACCTGAGAGTATTGTATTTGATCAGCTAAAATCTAACTCGAAAGAGCGTGTCCTTGCCTCTCATGTTCTCCAGCTAGTGTTTCTGGGATATACAGGATTCAGGTTTCCTTTTGCTCACGTTCCCTCTACAACTGCTTCCGGCCATGAATTATACCTGTTGCTTTGGAAAGCTGTTAACATGTTGTCCCTGTTTGGATTCAAAATACAGTACATTAGCACAGATGGGGCCCAGAGTAACAGGGATCTTCTAAATCTTCTGCCGCCAAATTTTGACACAGTGAATCCAACCACATGTTCTTTTAAAAATACATATTGCAGAGACAACCCGAGGTTATTCTTTATCATGGATTTCTCACATGTCATAAAGAAATTTAGAAATAATATTTCTAAAAGCGGCAATACCAGTGCATGCAAGAGGCATCTGAGATTGGAGGGAAATTTCATCCAGTGGGATCATTTTATTAAAGCCTACTTGTGGGACATCTCTACTCATCCCTTTCCCATCCATCACAAACTTACTCAGGATCATCTATATATCACATCAGAAGGCAAAATGCGGAATCATCTAGCTGAAGATGTTCTCAATGGTGAGATGTTACATTTGATGGAGCAGTTCAAAGTCAGTCTTGGTGAGGATGGAGTGAAACTGGATGCCACTATTGACTTGCTGAAAAATACAAGTGTGTTGATACAAAATTTCAGAGATTCTCGGCCAATAACAGATCCAAGTGATAACAGATTGCAGGGAAACTATAATGCTTTACAATGGTTCATCAGATGGGAAAAGTGAGTCAGAGAAGACAAAACAATTACTGTCAAAGAGAAAAGTATGATATCCCTTATGTCAGGAATATGCCCATGCCTCGTTATAAGCCAAATCATTTCTTTAAATAAGCATGTACTTGTAATTTACTGACACATTGGACATGTAAAGGGTTCTCCGTCTTCAGTTAAGCGGGACCATTCCTCCTCATCATCTAGTTGCACACAATTTCGGTGAAACCATAAGGAGCACAAATCACAGCAAATCCACTGTTCATCTTCAACGTATGCACCATTACAAATTCCACATTTACCATGTGATGATTCCGATTCAGACGACTCAATACATGCCCTGCGCTTTCCTTTACCTTTTCCTTTACCCTTCCCAACTAATTTTCTCTTGCGTGTTTTTTTCACAGCCTCTGGCGCCAAAGCAACATCAGCACTAACAGACGTGAAGGTATGCTGTATTCCACTGGGTCCAGCTAACACATCCGAGTCCGTGTAGATATCCGGAGCTGCACTAGTACCAGCATCTTTAATTTGACCATGACTGGTATGCGAATCCCTTTGTAGTATTTCTCTTACAAGTATCCTGTTAATTTCCTCCTTCCTTTTATGAACTGACACAGTTATATTGCTGGTATATGTCTTGCACAATAAAAGGATGTCCTGTTTCGTGAAAGAGCTCTCAACCAAAAACTTTTGGTTTTGTAACAGCTCAGATTTTAATTTCAAGAAGGATACTTCTTTTCCATCTGACTTGTCCTCAATAAAAGATTTTATAGAGAAACACTTTGAACCGAACTTTGATCTTTTCATTACCCTTTTCCTTAAAGCTTGACATTTTGTTTTTTTTTCAAAAAGGTCAGTCCCTTCTGAACTTGCTCAAAAATTCAAAAATAATGTTACTGTTGAATGAAATAGTTCTATGTAATTTTCACAGGTAATTACCATTGTGAACAGTATGTCAGCAACATCATTGGACGCCCCAATGGAAGGACTTTTTTTTTTAAGGTACAAGACATTTTAATGCCCCAGAACATTTAACAATTTGGACTGCTGCCAGGGTTGAGGCCCTGGATTCAGTATCCTGACAAATATATCCTCATACAAGAGGGCTTTCATTCATCACCTTACATTCATTGACACATTTCATTCCTTTATTTTCTTTCAATGTATTACACACATTCATACACACATACATGCACACCGTCGTTACATAATACATTACATATGTACCCACTGCCCTGCATTCATTACTTCCTAAATAATTTCACTCACCATATATACATGTTTAATTATTACGTCACTCACTTGATTGCATCTCGCACATTGATTTCGCATATACATACATACATGCATACACCGTATGATATTTCGATAAATGGAAGGACTTTGATCCATCACCTTGGATGCTGTCAAATACTTAACGCAGGTTTGAAACAATTCTGAGTCCTTACACAGTTCTTCCTTTATGTTACCAAATAAATCTTTTCCAGATTCACTGAGGTTTTTGTGAGTAACCTTTCCACGACAAAGTGAGTCTAATCCAGTGAAAAATCTGAAAGTATTGTCCTTTCCCGTTCATTTTGTATTCTTTTTGTTTCCAGTAAACTGTCCTGATCTGTTATTGAATCTTGTAATGCATCATATGATGAACACAAAGAATTTATTGTATGCATTTGGTCTTGCAAAGAATCAACTTCCGCCTCCTTTCCATGGGCTCCCAGAACATTTCTCATCTTCGTTGAAAGTTTGTATTTCAATTTAGCTAGGACATATCCACTAATATATCTCAATTTCCCTCTTGCAGATGAGTCAAGATCTGGAGATGTGGAGACTGGTGTTCTGATTGCAGTCACAGGTTCAAGATTCAGATGCTCCGACAATGTATTGAAAAACTGTTTCTCAAGGTAAAATAAAATGGATGTTAACACTTGAAATTCTGGTCCATTTACATCTCTTTGGTTAAACTTCAAAACTGCTGAAGTACCATTTTCATATTCTGTTGAGATACATGTTAAATGTTTTGAAAAAAATCATTTCTGTGTTTTTGAGAGAACTTGTGAACATCTTCTGGATAACAATTCAATCCAATATCCTCAATTACTGAATACTGGTTTTTGAACCAGTTATCAAAACTCTGATAATTGTGTCTGATATCTTCTTCAAATGATAACATGATTGTCTCCATTGGTGTATCAATGAACTCCTTCATAACATTGCTTAAGGCCTCTTTTGATCTCACAGTCTGCACTTGTTCTATAAAGGCATCTTCGTTTTCATTAAAACAAAAATAAAAAAATTCATAGTCAGAATCAATATCTGGGTTGACTACAGGAGGATCACCACAGGTATCATCATATTCTTCATTTGACTCCGACAACTGCTCCTTTCTACAACATGTCAAATTGGCATCCACATGTCCAAGGTTAATGTTTTTATAAAAACCCTTTACCTGTATAGAATGGCTTTTACATAGAGACTTCTTGAAATTCAAAACTCTGAGTCCTGTTATTGAAACAGCCCGGCCGACAGCAACACCAACTTGACCAGCTTGATAACAGTTTTCACAATTAACAACCACATTATGTAAACTCATTCCTTGAGATTTGTGAACTGTGATAGCGTAGGCCACCTTCAGTGGCAATTGAACGCGTTTAGCTAAAATAGTTTTGTCGACAAGGTCAAATGTTGTAAATTTAGTAGTTTTGATATTTGATGTAATGTCTTTGTCATGTAATATAAATTTTACATCTACAGAATATGTGTCCAGTGCTGTTACGACTCCCCGAAGACCGTTTACTAGTTTATCACTTAAATTTTTGACAAGCATAACAGGACACCCGACCTTGAGTGCTAAGTTTTTTGGTGCTAAAAACTTATTCAGATAGTGGTGAGAACCTTCATCTTTAGACTTGTACACTTTAAGTTTTCCTTCTAGAGTGTTTAGTTTCTTGTAATTGAAGATATCAACATCCAGGTTCTTGGCAAATAACTGTGTTGCTGCTTCCTCATTTTCAATTGGCCTATTCAATGAATTTATAAAACCCACACTTTCATCCGAAACCTCCCCTGTTTCCAGCTCGTTTATACATTTGATCAAACTAACATCAGTTTGACGGTGTATTAAAGGTAAACAGATCTTATGCTGGAAATAGTCGTCAAACCAAGGTAGTGTAAAACAATATTTCCCGTTATCTCCATTCAGTTGATTTGAGATGGGTGGTAGTTGATAAAAGTCTCCAACTAAAATTACTTGAATGTTTCCGAATATAAAACTTGAATTCCTTACTTCTTTACACAGCACCTGCACTTGATGAAGGACTTTTGCACTGATCATTGACACCTCGTCAATTATAAGAACATCAACCTTTTCAATGTTGCCTTTTATTTTTTCAAACCGTTCATCGGTTTTGACAAGATGAGTGATTTCTTCATTGAGATGTCTGCCATCCTCAATGCCTGCCCACGTGTGCAGAGTTTTGCCCCCGACATCGCTACAAATAAAAGATACCAGAAGTATATTTCGTGTTATGTACATGTTGTACGTAAACAAGATAACACTATACAATGTGACTATCTCAGTAGAGCTCTTTCTATACAAATTATATAATTAAAACATACACCGACATGCATGCAACAATTAAGAATTAAGTTATACAGACATCAATTAAAAGTTGAAGGTTAGTAAAATAAAACATGGCAATCATGTCTAATTAAAAATTAACAGATTTGATGACTTAATGTGATAAATGTAAAAATATTTAAAGAAATGCAATCAAAAGTATCTGATTGTTTTTTGTTTTGTTTCGATAAATATATTAATATGCATTCACACATAGAAATTATCAAAATATACTAAATTTTATATGTGAAGAGTTTGTATACTATGGACCAGAGACTTATATACTAAATAATTAATATAGGTCTCTGCTATGGACGTAAGATTTGATTAAGAATCCCTATCATGCCTATGCATAGTATACCTGTAATGTGTGGCAGCTATTCCTGTTGAAGCCACAACAGAAACACATTTTCCGTCGCTGTTTAACTGTTTCACTATGTTTTTTACTATGTATGTTTTGCCGCAGCCTGCCTGGCCAGTAATCACTAAATTATGGCCAGAAGTGGCTAGATTAAAGGCTTCCCTTTGATATTCGTCCATGTTTTGTTTTGTTTTGATTGTCCCGTACTTTATCGATATTCTCTTACCTTTTCGTTAACCTTGTTGTCACTCGGAAGGCCTCGCTGGAGTTACCGCCCTTGGTATGTCATTATGACAATCCGCTAGTGTCGCTGAACATTTACTTCCGTTGGTTCAACTTTACAAAATGGAGGGAAATATGATTTTGCTAATTTAAACGCCGCTTAACCGGTAATCAGATGGAACGAGGCGTCGAAATAGTGTTACACGATTAGGATTTTTATCCATGAGTTGGGATATATAGGCCGTTTTGAAGGTGAGTGTTCCTGGTATATAAAAAAAATCGCGATATCTTCAGGCGGTAGCGGTAGTCATATCTAGAAGCTAGGCACCTTTTCTATTTTATATAGTAATGCGAGGCTATATAGTATATATATACAAATGTAATTTCTTACCCCAAGTACCTGTGACCCAGGCACCATAATGGAAAGCGCCCCTGTCTAGCTGATCCTTACACGGTTCATTCACTATTTATTACTTGATACGTGTATGTCAGCTCGGAATACATACTAAGGATATATACAAAATGTTAAAATCATTTTATCCATAAACTACAACACCCTGTCAGTGTTTCGAGACTGCAATTATTCCTCATGTTATTTCTCTCTTTGAAGTAATAAAATGATGCAGGCTGCATTATGCCGGGAGTAAAAGGTCACACTTTGAAGTGCAAACCCCTTTTTTGCAATGCTCCAAACGCACTTTAAAAGTGTATTATTTCTCCTTCGCCTAGGGGTCACGTGGCTGTAATGACTACGTGCCCCAGTATGGGAAAAAACGCGATGAATTTTTTTTGTGCGCACGTCTTGGATAATTTGTAAAGTTTTATCAAGCACGTATTATTATCAATCATCATAAAAGTATGATAGGAATTAACGAGTAACCCTACGCATCCGTAAATACCATTAACAAACTATTATAATCACACGACTATCTCATCCGTAAATACGATTAACAAACTATTATAATCACACGACTATCTCATCCGTAAATACGATTAACTAACTATTTCAATTACACGACTATCTAATCCAAACGTAATCGGTGGCGGTCTAAATGCAAATTGTTCTATACAGGGCGTTTCCATGACAACACTTTCTGGGTCGTTTTGTTTTTCTTACTTGTAATGAATATTTCCATTTTTTCTGTATTGACCGATTTGCCATTGCCGCATTTCACTGCTATACCATCATCACTGAAGGAGATACGTTTACATATCGTGAAATGCCACTTAAACTGACACTTTGAAATGGGCCATAATTTGGACTCATTCTGGCGGCCTAAATATGCTGAAAGGAAAAACAAACTAACTAGCCAAACAACGTCTGTTTTATAGGACAGAGAGTATTATAGATCCAGATAACTCGAATAATGTTGGTTAGTGGAGTCAAAAATATTAACATATGAATTGGTTTAAGAAGAATGGAAAGACTAAATATATTGAAATGTATTAAGACTGCCTGTAGGGATTGTAGAAATGGATGCTGATTCGTGTGTGCTACTCGTAGGCAATGCTGAGACCATGGACGTGAACCCGGCTCAAAGGGACCACTTCAAAGCCCTATCCCGTTATGTGACTATTAGCCACGCCTACCTCAGACTAGCGACTCCCTAGGGGACGAACAGATCACACAGTTGTTGATGTATGTAATTGCATAAGTGTTAGTCTTAAGTTTCACATTAATATATATCAACAATTGTCTACTTCTGAAACATGTTATATGAAAATGAGGTAAATTCAATCATAATGAATAAAACGAATTAGCTTGGTAAAAAGAGTTCAATAAGTGCCTTACTATATGATATCCTGTTTATAGAGAGTATTCCATTGATCCACTATTAGCATTTTTTCACTGCTATGTTTTTTTCTATCCCTAGATACGTGCGAAGTATTCGTGACGTCGGGTTACATTAAAGGACACGACAGAGGCGCTACAGGAAATAACTTCAAAGTAAGGTTATTACCAGTTTACCGACTCATTATGATGAAGTGTTTTTTTCTACTTCTAAGTTCACTTGAGTAGATAATAACTTCTGGGTTTAAAACCGTACATTACAGTACAATGCACGAGAAATGTTTTGTATCATGAATTATTTTAGTTCCATATATGTAAATTTATCTAAACGTTTTGGATAACTTCAATTTCGAATACAACTTTTATATTCATCCAAGTCCATGATTACGACTTTTCTCTGGCCATTGTCCAATCTTTAATATACATATATTATTGTAATTAGATACGACACTACAACATGATGATGTAAATGCTATGGTTTTATCTCTAACCATACCATTTTTAACACTTCAAAGTTAAAAAAAGCGTGTTAAAGCATAACGTTAAAGCTGATGATCATCGATGACAGTCATTCATAGCAAACAGTATACTTCTCAGTTCACAGTGATTACGTCATAATAATTTCCGTCTATTTTCCAGTGTGATCACTAAGTGGATCAAGATAGTTACCATTTCCGTCAAGTGACAAAACCAATCGGTAACCATATGTAATTTCTGTCATATTAATTTTATGTCAGTTATGATTGTTTCTATGTCCGATGTCCTTAAATGACCTAAGCTGTTGATATGACGTTAAATAATACAGAACCAACCCAAACCAAAACCATGTCTGAGGTTTCACGTCCGGCCAACGATTAGGTCCCCATTTACTCGTTATGAAGAAATATAAAACAGTTTTTGTTTGAAATACGCTCACTTGTAATATAGGTTCTGCTGTTGTTGGTTTATTGAGTCTGTACAATTGAAAGTAAATTAGTTATCTCTGTTTGCAACAAAAAAGAGTTCAGAAATCTCTTTAGTTCATCTATACAATGCATTCAATCATACACACATCAACTACCGAGTATTCACAACAATTCAAGTCGGGTGACCGAAATATTGTAGTGTTTGTTGACATCAATTTATGAACGTTCAATTTTATACCGGAAGCCATTACTATTTTACTCTAAACCGGAAGTAATTACAAGCGATTTACATGCCATAGGGCTTTTCCTGTGGTCGTTAAAATTGTTGACCGTAATGTGTATACATGTGCAGTAATGTGTTTTGTATGACCTTTACAGATAGATGATTAGACGTGCCTCTAAAATACACATCATTTCATGGTGGTTAGTTAGAGCCATTAACGTAATTATCTTATTATTAAATGATAATAATATAATGTGTGCACTGTTAACCATCGATATAAATAATTTATATCGATGGTTAACAGTGCACGCATTATATATATTCGGATTTTCTTTTCATTCAGAATAGACAATTATGTTTTCGATAATGTCTTCGACATTTTCTTTGATACTATACAGACCAAAAATTCAATAGTTGTAGAATACGAGGTATACAATTATCCATTGGGCAGAATGTGTAAAAAACACATATATCCTCTTTAAAAAGTGTGACAGAGTTTCGATGAGCAGGAACATTTGGCTCATCAGTGATCAAATGCCTATCCACCAAAAAGAAAGACAACGCAGGTTTAGTGTAAGCGGAGAATACAATATGTATTACGATGATGTAATTTGGATAACTATGTTCTGCTTTCACCATTCTCCTAGCTCCTTTTGCATTTGTCGCGTGATTAATGTATATAGAGGAAAATAGCTGATTCAGCCTAAAACATACATCCTAAGAACAACCCGACAGATGTGCTATCCGACATCTGTCCATCATTGCTAGGGAAAGATACGTTTTTGCCATTGTATTCTAATTGTTTGAAATGATATGTTTATTATTGACACTTGCACGTTACGTTGACTACTTTGGAACGCCTCTACCAGATACTAATGTTTATATTTAATGATATCTTTGTAATATAAATGCCTTTAAAGATTCATTAATTTGATTGTACGAGGGACGTACTAAAACAGATAGTGGAGGAGATGAGTGACAATGCTGATTACGTTATTAATTAACCCAGAAACATACCAGTGCCTGATATATAGTAGGCCTGTTTGTCTGGTATCTTCGTAGTCCGCGTGCCTCCTCGAGTGAGGAATGCGGACGGTACTGTTTCAACAGCTTCTAGACGCACGTACATAACACGTAATCTTAAGTGTTACAAGACCCAGGTACACAATGTAATCTCAAATTGATACAACACAACACGTTTACGGCTCTAATAAACAACTACAGTACTACAGGATAATGTAAACACAAGCACGCGTATATTGTTGATTATTACTTAAAACATTCTCAGTTAGTGAAACTTTATTTCCAAACACCCAGAACATAAATATGTTGGGGTTTTTTTCTCATGAGAACCAAATTGTTCTCTTTGGTTGCATTACCACGTAACCTAAACATGTCACATACCGACAACCGTCAAATGGACACCAACATAATTTAAAGAATCAGTTACATCTTCCTGTAATACATTTTTTGTCAGAAATTGGGTAACAGCAATGCATATCTGTATGATGACAGGCACCAAAACACATAAATGCATCCACGATTAGCCATCATCTGCGAATAGCTATATTACGTCTGAAATAGAGTGTGTATAGATGCTGCTTTGGAAGGCAATTAACAGTCCTCGGTATTTCACCTGCTGTCATTAAAGACATGTTTAAAAACGAAGATCGCCTCGTGTTTCCTACGTTTAATTAACGAAAATAACTGGCTAAATATATCAATCATTTATATAGATAACATGGTTTGTCCTGAAGCTTGCATATCCTATCTTTACACGTCCTGTGTAACTGTATTTAGCTTATCTTTACACGTCCTGTGTAGCTGTATTTAGCTATCGTTATGAACATCCAATATCATGTAATCATGCAATCCCTCTTCTTGGATCCCTGAGACTTATTTTCATTAATTTATTGCCAAATATTGATGTCGTGTGAGTATCTTTATCTGCAACACATTGTAAATTTCTAGATGTAATTTGTAACATTTCCTATTTGGAGGAGAACATTGTCAATGAAAGGCGATTAAGTCTTCTTTCACAATAATTCCGGTTGTTGCCAAAAGTTTTTACAAAGTTAATAATTTCGATGTCGATCACGATTTAAAACATCATAGGAACTTTTCTTCATGTTTGGTCAGAGAACATATCATCGTCTGTAGTGCTTTGAGGTGCAGCAGGAAAATGAACTATATTAGCGATGGCACGTCAAGGAGGCGCATATTCTTCTGGAGCGCCTTGTGGTGTATTAGCCGGCTATCCCTCTTTGTGCCTGGTGCTGCAGCTTCAGGAACGTCTGGGTTTGTCGGACGTTTTGTCGGTATCGGTATACATTCATTCTGTTTCCTCCTTTCCTTGCTTCCTTGTTTTCTCCTTATTTCTGCTTGATGCAGTTATTGTCCAGTGCGACAAAATGAAACTTTTTGTTGAATCATGAATGCTTTACAGAAATATTCGAAATGGCCACCAATCAAATGCATTTCTTTTTATTTAAGCATAAGTAAAGTCATTCCTTACAGAAAAAATCAATACTTAGACTTTAGCGATGACTAGTTCTGATATGGCTAGATCTACATTTGTTAATATTTTACCTTAGATACCAAACAGCACAGAAAAGTAGTCTTCCTTTTTTATTAATTACATCTTATGCCATTCCATGGTGTCCTCCCGGGTGGGCTAAATCATCAACATATAGTGATATACAATGTTCATTTGCTCACGTGCGCCACACGAGACTTTATCTCTCGGATGTCGTCTATAGCCCCACGCCCTTTTCTCGAGTAATTCATCTCCTAGTTTTACCACGTCTTGTCATTCCTATACTCAGACAACACGTGTTTTGTATAAACAAACAGCTGCTCAATTGCTGTAGGAATAACGAGTTCATTTGATGATAATACTTATTGAGTTTTATTAACAAACATTATCGGGGTGTCTTGTTAGTATGCTGAGAAGCGCACGTACAAGACACCGTTATCATACATGCACATTCTCTAAGATGCTATCGGCACCTATTATATTTTCTGTATTGTTCAACATATAATGTTGATTTCATGAATAAACCTAGTGTTACATCTTATTTTGTTGCTATTTGTAAGAAGACGTAATGTCCTCTTTAATGTTAAGAAAATAAAATGAATTTTTATACATATTTTTTATGTACATCAACTTAACATGTAGTTTTAGTTATTAGCATTGAATGTAGTAATGAATAATTATTGGTCTGGAAGTTAATATAGGCAACGTAGTTATCGTATTGATATCGAATGTAGTTAGTTAACGTATAGTTAAACATATAGTTTGGGTGTTGATATGAAGTTTTAGTTTACTACCATTCATTAACCTCGGCAGATTCCGGTACATGAGTTAACTAGCTAACATTTGGTTTGGTTTGTTTTTGTTTAACGTTCTATCAACAGCCAGGCCTAGCTAACATATTAACCACATAAGTGTATAACGTATTGACAATGTACTTATTTGACAAACTATGTCCGTGTTGATTAATTTAATGCTGATACATTTGAACATTAACTACAGTTCATGTTGATTAATTAAATGTTGATACATTTGAACATTAACTACAGTTCATGTTGATTAGTTAAATGTTGATACATTTGAACATTAACTACAATTCATGTTAATTAATTAAATGTTGATACATTTGAACATTAACTACAATTCATGTTAATTAATTAAATGTTGATACATTTGAACATTAACTACAGTTCATGTTAATCAATTAAATGTTGATACATTTGAACATTAACTACAGTTCATGTTGATCAATTCAATGTTGATACATTTGAACATTAACTACAATTCATGTTAATTAATTTAATGTTGATACATTTGAACATTAACTTAACGTTTAATTGACGTTCCTGATTGATATGTAGTTGATATATTATGCATGGATGACTTTTTCTGCATCTTTCTATAAATTTGTCACGTGTTCATCTCGGAAGCCTTCCACATGTATATATGTTACATAGTGTCTATCACTGCCATAGATGTCACCCGGACCCTTACACGAGCTCAGTACACATTCAGCATCTGTGTGACTTGTTGGAGATATACACAATCGTGTGGTATATAAATATATCGTTCTGGAATTCAGACATCAAGCGTCATTTGCGTAAATCAGCCAACCGATATATTATAAACAATTATTTCGTTTTAGTCTGACTGACGTCATTACAGTCTTAATCATCTTATTCTGATTTGCATATTGCACTTTACTGCTAGGCCGAAAACAACGGGTTTGTCATATTAAATTCCACGCTTGATTAAGTCACATTTTGTTACGTTAAAAACAGGAATTATGGTTTTTAACACCAGTTGGTTTTGTTATTTTAACTTCATATAGTGACACGGCAGGTAGTTAGTCCACATGTCTGTTTAGAAATCACATCAGAGTCGTGCAGTTGTTGAACATCTTGTAATGTCGACTGATGTTTACTTGAATGAGTTGAGTACTACCTATCCACATTTCCATTGGAATGTCTCTGTAGTAACTACCAGACCGACCTTTGACCCTTGCCTGTATATATAAAAGGTCAGATTATTTATACAAGTCTAATTATGTTTGGCATTTATGAAAAATGCTGAGTATTTACAAGTGTATAATCGGCCTGTCGGACGCCGGATGCTGGAAGTTGCCTCTCAGTGGTAAATTGGTACGTAAGTGCCAGTAAAATTCTGGACAATTTAAATGTCCGTCTTATCTCTTCTTTATTGAGATAATTATTTTGTCAAAACATATATCTCATCGTAGTTGAGGGATAATGACCTTTTCAACCGAATAGGAGCGTGTAAAATTCGAGGACATTTGCGTAAAATAGTTTCCATAAAAAGTAAAAGTCCACACAGTTACATCGTCGGAGACCCATGGTTGATTGCACTACGTTACGCTACACTGATCACAATCAACCGTGGGTCTCCGACGATGCACAGTTATGGCATTATAAATACGTGGCGTAAAACTTTGTTTCCGAAGTGAAAAAAAATTGTCAAACATCCTCTCAATTGACAGAGCTTAGTTTGACGTAAATATAATTTAAAACTAATCAGATACATGTATTCCAAACGTTCATTTTAATACATGATATCAATAAGACGTTCGTAAATTCAATATTAGCTCATTACTTATATATATATATGGGGCAAAGAAGTAATTCAAACAGTGTGGACAATGAGGCTTGTTAAATTTTCGAGGCAATCCGCCCCTTTATCAAAACACAAAAAATACAAATACAATTACATAGTATATATAAGAAGTACTGGAAATACAATAAAATACAATAAGATTAATGTTTAGTAACTGGAGAAACAACAATGAACCCTTCGGCAAACGTGAATATATATATATAAGATCGCCTGTATGACGGACGCTATAAATAATTGATAAGTGATAATTGAAAACGACAACTAGTTTGTTTCTTAATCGGAAATTATCAATGCAACTTCATTTTGGAAGTAAGGGTGAATCTGGTATCAACCTTATAAAACGTGATCTGGCTGAATGAAAATACATACAAATGTTTGCATCTGTCTTGTTTCACGTGTTTGTCCACATTATGCCACATTCCATCCATAAAATAAACTTTGATGAGAGAATAAAAATATCTGGAGATGCGGGGGATCGAACCCCGGGCCTTTCACATGCAAAGCGAACGCTCTACCACTGAGCTACATCCCCGATATAAACCTAATTATTTTCATATTAGCCTGGAGAAGTTCGGATTGATTTCTATGTTAAATAAATAAATAGAAATACAACGTGTGTGAAAAGTCATGCTACTAGATAATTTATACGAACATGAACTGTTTAACATTATCTATAAAACTTTCCGTTTGTCTTCAATGTCTCTTTTTCCCATTTTGATGTTCATGGATAGTATTTGTTCTCATTTTGATATTGTCATAATGCAGACAATATTGCACACATGTGAGATTTAGTCAAATAATATACATACACTTACAGTTGGAATATCGGTCGTTTACTATCAGACACAGACCTATATAATACACAGATCTGACGGGAGTGAGACAGGACACGATAAGACATACTACAGATATCGGTTATTACATAATCCACTGGCCTCTATAGTCGTGACACGTACATTTACAAAGTCTCCACGACTTGATATTTAAAGCAGAGTATGGGTTGAAGTTCCATAAAGCGTTCTATGTTTAGGTTTATAGATGACTAGAAATGATACAGTCTAACCTACATTACGTGTTTGTATAGATGTTGTGGTTTACGTCCATACGATAGATGGTCATAGCCCCTGTTTATTACTGCCACCGCTGGGAGAACGTTATGGAATATACATATTTTTGTATCATAACAACAATGTTTGATTTCTTCCCATATAAAGCATACTTTAACAAAACAGGTATGTACAAATAACTCTCCTTTTCTAAACAAGTAAACAGGATTGAGATGGATGTTCTAATGAGGCAAGGCTGCTTTTAGAGAGTACCAGATGCGAATCCATTAATCATGTAATGCATACGTAATTGCATATTTTTAAACCAGTATGAGTTTCAATATAAAACGAAGACACTATAACCCGTTTTTGTTTTTTTCCCTAGATGTGGTTTGTACAAAGGTGAATAATTCATTTTATACAGTCTGGTATTGTTAATTATTTTGTAAACCTCTACTATAGGTCAACTAAGCCAACCTAAAATCGTGCACTATCAGTAAATACTAGTTGCGTTGGAATCACGTCCAAGATGGCGACCCTCTCGTTGTTGTTGCCATGTCTTCTGTCGGAAACATTGACAGTAGGTGTTTGTGATATCAATAGTGAAAAAATCAACACAAAACATAAACTTTAACCCCAAGATTAGGCCGATGGTAAGGGATCTCGTACCAATACCTTATATATAGGAGTAAGTGCGTGCTCTCTGTCAAAACCTCGAATGTGAAATGTGTATTCAGTTAGTTCTTGACAGAATATCAATAAAAATAGAATGAAATTTAACCAAAATGTCAAAAGTTATGCTTCGGTACATTGTACAGTAGCAGAATTTCTGTCCTTTGACATACATGTAGTTATATTTCTTATGAAAGAGTACACGAAACATTTAATCCAATGACTTTCAAGACTTAAAACATGGCCACCATATGATGTTAAAATATACAACCTGTGATGATTATCCTGTCAGCTCATTAACCTGCACGAGACAGAGGTAGATATATATGTAGTTAACTTCTCTGTATGTGATAATTACCCGACGTCTGGATTACAACCCTGAACTAAATACGCTTCACAGCAGTAGCTGCCGAGACAGGTGGTATAAGTAAAAAAAAACTATCGCCATAAGATGTAATCTTGGGAACACGTGTCATAAAAATATACAGAGCGGCATTGCACCATCTGTGGTTTTCTGTATGCTTCACACATGATCCATGTAGTAAACAGGTTACTGGAATAAGTCACAGGTGAATGGCACCCTTCAATATGAATTTAGTAATATGTACAGTATAGACTCATGAAATGTCCTTCTTAGTCTCGTCACTGATGTCAGGAGTGTTGAAATCAACGAACAAATAAAATATTAAATAAATTATTTTGTTTATAAAAAAAGGAAATATTGAATAAAACATTTAAAGCATGTAAGCAAATAAACTAAAGTTGATATAAGAATGTCTCTGTATACACTGTGTATGTTTACGCTGTAATAATTTGTTTCCAGCGTCAGTATTGGGTGTATAGTTATGTATCTCCAGATATGTTTATATACATATGTAATTATATGTAAACGTTGGCGTGTGATGTATTTATATAAACAAGTGTAAATGTTGCCGTGTGTTATATTTATATAAAACACGTGTTAATTTTGTCGTGTGATATATTTATATATCTACATATCTTAACTTTGTCGTGTGATATATTTGTATAAAACACATGTTAATTTTGTCGTGCGTTATATTTATATAAAACACGTGTTAACTTTGTCGTGTGATATATTTATATAAAACACATGTTAATTTTGTCGTGTGATATATTTATGTATCAACACGTGTTAACTTTGTCGTGTGATATATTTGTATAAAACACGTGTTAATTTTGTCGTGTGATATATTTATATATCTACATGTCTTAACATGGTCGTGTGATATATTTATATAAAACACGTGTTAACTTTGTCATGTGATATATTTATATAAAACACGTGTTAACTTTGTCGTGTGATATATTTATTTATAAACATGTGTTAAGATTTTCGTGTGATATATTTGTATAAAACACGTGTTAATTTTGTCGTGTGATATATTTATATATCTACATGTCTTAACTTTGTCGTGTGATATATTTGTATAAAACACATGTTGATTTTGTTGGGTGATATATTTATATAAAACACGTGTTAATTTTGTCGTGTGATATATTTATATATCTACATGTCTTAACTTTGTCGTGTGATATATTTGTATAAAACACATGTTAATTTTGTTGGGTGATATATTTATATAAAACACGTGTTAACTTTGTCGTGTGATATATTTATATAAAACACGTGTTAATTTTGTCGTGTGATATATTTATATATCTACACGTGTTAACTTTGTCGTGTGATATGTTTATATATAAGCAAGTGTAAACTTTGTCGTACTTTATATATCAACTGTCAGCCAGCAACTAAAGCGTGTGATAGAGTTTCTATCTTAAATCAGCTACTCGTATGATATCAAGACACAGTTAGAGCATCAAAGGAAATTTGAATTCCTAACGACAAAGCCCGGAAACTTGCAATCATCAGTTTGTTTGTACGTGTTCATATCTTTGGTAAATTTTTATCAATAATAAATAGTCCTTTTTCACTGAGGATAAAATACCTGTTTTGCAAGTGGCTGGTATTCTTCATGTTCTTCGTGTATAGGTTTACCGAATTAACAGTTCTGTCCAGTTTCTTCAATAAGTATTTCTTTTATTTTCATGTTGTATTGAGACAATATTAAATACTACTTTTCTTCTTTTTATAAACCACAATGTTAAACAATCACAACAAGACAGGAAACTAATTTCGGAGGATGAAGTGACTTTCATGTGAGATATAAAAATAAACAAATATCAACTCTTACAATTCAAGATGGCCTCCAATATGTTTCGATTAGTCTAGAAATTGAACACGAGATAGGATCTTAACTCAATGAACATAATGACACATATCTAGGCGTGAGTGACACTCTAGGACTGAAAACATATTCCATTGAGTAATTCAATTCCTTCAAATAAGAATTTTCAGCGTCATAACAAAATATTTGGCGACAGGAATACTTGAAACTAGAAGACATGAACCATAGAAAAGACAAAAGAAACAATACAAAAACCTGGGTTAACAAGACTAGGGGATACAATATAAACAGGACGTGAACAAGACTAGGGGATACAATATCAACATGACGTGAACAACACTAGGGGATACAATACAAAAACAGGACGTGAACAAGTCTAGGGGATACAATACAAAAACAGGACGTGAACAAGACTAGGGGATACAATACAAAAACATGACATGAACAAGGTAAGGTGATACAATACAAAAACATGACGTGAACAACACTAGGGGATACAATACAAAAATATGACGTGAACAAGACTAGGGGATACAATATAAAACATGACGTGAACAAGACTAGGGGATACAATATAAAACATGACGTGAACAAGACTAGGGGATACAATACAAAAACATGACGTGAACAAGACTAGGGAATACAATACAAACATGACGTGAACAACACTAGGGGATACAATATAAAACATGACGTGAACATGACTAGGGGATACAATACAAAAACATGACGTAAACAAGACTAGGGGATACAATACAAAACATGACGTGAACAAGACTAGGGGATACAATACAAAACAGGACGTGAACAACACTAGGGGATACAATACAAAACATGACGTGAACAACACTAGGGGATACCATACAAAAACATGACGTGAACAAGACTAGGGGATACAATATAAAACATGACGTGAACAAGACTAGGGGATACAATATAAAACATGACGTGAACAAGACTAGGGGATACAATATAAAAACATGACGTAAACAAGACTAGGGGATACAATATAAAACATGACGTGAACAAGACTAGGGGATACAATATAAAAACATGACGTAAACAAGACTAGGGGATACAATATAAAACATGACGTGAACAAGACTAGAGGATACAATATAAAACATGACGTGAACAAGACTAGGGGATACAATATAAAAACATGACGTAAACAAGACTAGGGGATACAATATAAAACATGACGTGAACAAGACTAGGGGATACAATACAAAAACATGACGTAAACAAGACTAGGGGATACAATACAAAACAGGACGTGAACAACACTAGGGGATACAATACAAAACAGGACGTGAACAACACTAGGGGATACAATACAAAACATGACGTGAACAAGACTAGGGGATACAATACAAAAACATGACGTGAACAAGACTAGGGGATACAATACAAAACATGACGTGAACAAGACTAGGGGATACAATACAAAACATGACGTGAACAAGACTAGGGGATACAATACAAAAACATGACGTGAACAAGACTAGGGGATACAATACAAAACATGACGTGAACAAGACTAGGGGATACAATATAAAACATGACGTGAACAAGACTAGGGGATACAATACAAAACATGACGTGAACAAGACTAGGGGATACAATACAAAACATGACGTGAAGACGACTAGAATGCAGTCAAACAATAAACAGGAACTATAACATTAAAAAGTGAAAATTATCCAGGGATATCTTTTACATGACTGATATATTTCCTTATTGGTGTATATTGGGTCTAATTATGGGTATGATCTTACACAATAAAACATGAGCTATTCTAAACGGAAACACGTGACGGTCATCTCTGTTTCCTGATTGTCACTTAACTAGTAGATATCATTTGAAACCATTATCATAGACACATAATGTCACTCAACCATTGTTGAAGAGGGTAAAGGTAATTAACCTTGTTTGTTCACACCCGAACAGCTTCTAGGAACATATCATCATGAACTTACAACATTCCAGCCTGGATAGCACTTTGATAGAGGGTGGATTTTGATAACCCATGGGAGCGAGGAAAGTACGACTGCTGAATCAACACTGATAAACTGCTGGCCTAAATGTAACGCTTCATAACGTGATTGTCTGACAGCCGCTTTACAAAGGCAATGGATATTCCATTGATATCTCGTCTTTCATTTTTATCAAATTGATGATGTAGGTCTGTTAAGGTCATTGAGTTGATCTATCTTAAGTATCATTGTAAAATACAAACCGTATGTGTGGGAGGTGGGAAAACCCCTGGGAACGAGTTATCTGTGGACATTGAATCACTTGAGTCTCACAGAAGATGCTTGTTCACAGATTTATTTAGAATCGTAAGTGTGTGAAAACGTTCATTTTAATATGTGGCCCACTACAATGAACTGTTTGGCGCGAGAAACATATTTATATGGGACGGTTTAGACCCAACCGGATCACAACAATTGAAACAATTTAATGATAGACACCGTATAGAATTTTAAATTGATATATATATAACTGTATAAGTATTGGATTGTGTTCGTGATAATGTAACTTCTTATAGAAATGATATGTTGAGGCAATAAACCCTACCATATGCTCA